>NW_020837945.1:5335872-5414296 GCF_003676395.1 Aethalodelphis obliquidens | reverse complement strand
AAAAAAAAAAAAAAAAAAAAAAAAAAAAAAAAAAAAAAAAAAAATCTGCATGTTGGACAAAAATAAAAAAAGTCGATAAAAGCTTTAATTAGCAATGCGCGTTAGAAAAATGGTTGTTCAATCTTTACAGAATTATAAGAATTGAGTAGATTTAAGAATATTTTCTGAAACACCTTCCAGGAAGCAGCAGGCATTCAGATAAGTTAATCAATGTGATAATCTACGGCATCCTTAAATCTAGCTCATTAACTGCCAAAGTCTGTTTTGAGAAAGATTTGCGGAGCCTGGCACGCTCGGTGTTAATTATATGTAACGGAGAACAGTAAAGGTGTATCCATACTAAAATCTCAAATGCCTGTTGCTCCAAGCAAGCCTCCACCAGGAAGCTCAGAGCTTCCTCATCCGTGAGGATGCATCCACTCTTGAACCATGTGGTTGAGGATGTTAATAATCTGAAGGTCAAGTTCACTCAAGAAGCTGTTTAAACGTTTGCATTCAGAGGTCCATGTTAATATTCTGAGTATTTTCCAATGGCTCTTTCCTGAGTGTAAACAAAACAGCTCACGGAAATGGCAGCTTTTGAAAGGTGCAGCAGCTCTACCTAGGCCTTGATCTTGAACCAGATTTCTTGCTCTGCAGGTGAGTAACTGGGTTATGCAGCTAGACCATGCTAATTACGCAGAGCCCAAATTCAAATGTTTTGGCCTGAATTTTTTACGTGGTCTATAAATGTTTTTAAATTATTTACTTAACCAAGTTCTTACTTTATTTGTGTGTGTGTGTGTGTGTGTGTGTGTGTGTTTAAAGCAAAAATTCAGATCCTTTGCATAAAATGAAGAGCGTTGGTGTCTTGGGGAGCTGCAGTTACGTCAGACAGGCTCTATTTCCACAAAAACATATGGGGAACTACTCCTCTGTGAATATCTGAAAGATCTGTTTCGAAACTTCACTAGGGACCCGAGTTTGTCCTTGCATCAAAAATAGAAGCGTGAGCTAGTTTCTATTCTACTCCTCTGCTCATCATGAATAGTTATGAGGCAGAGCCCACAGCTGCTCAATGAACAGCGAGGAACCCTGCGCAGCTATACTTAACAGCAAGGGGTCTGCTGTCAGTTTGACACAGGAAGCAAGTGACATCACTGCTGTGCTCCATGGTGATTGACACAAAGACTTAGAATATGATTAAACTTTGTGAACGGGGACAATCAAAGCTGGAGGTAAACGCCCCTCCTCGCGGGACTAAGCTGCAAGCCCTGCAGCTGGAAGGCAAGAAAGTTGCCCCACAAACCTTGAGATTCAGGGGCTTATTTTTCTTCCCTCTCTTTGCACTTGCAGTTTCCTTTGCTTAGGACACACTCCCCCCAACGTAGGGCTCCTGTGGCTGCCCCCTCCCCTCTATCATTTCAGAGGAGCCAGTGGAGTCCTGCTGTGGGAACTCCCCATTCTCCATTTAATCTTGTCTCCTCAAAACTTAAAACTCCCTGGCATATGTTTAAGTGAGTTTTTTATTAGCCGTCTCTGCCAATGGACTATAAGCGCCTCAAAGGATATTTTCATCTCTTCTGTCCCCTGTATACCCTGAAACTTGGAACGGTATATAACCAAAGTAGGTGCTCAATTAATATTTGTTGCAGGTTGTTGAATGACTAATGTTTGGGCACAATGGGAGCTGAGTCATACCTCCTAGAGCCTTTGCTTTGGGGGCAGTAACACTTTTCTCAATCTAAAAGGGTTATCAGGGCCCAAGGAAATTGTTTCTTTATCTGAATCTGTGCTGCCGTATTTTATCATCTCTTGTTACACGGAAGTTGATTCCCCCAAACTATAATAATTGGCCATTAGAACAGCAGCAAACCTTCAAAAAAAAAAAGAAAAAAGCTATTTAAAGAAACCTCATTTGTAACCTGGAAAAAGATTCTGAATGTTTTCACTGTGGAAGCAAAATTGCATCTTTTATATGATATGGGATCATGCTTAATATATTAGTTATTATTGAAATATAATCATCCACCATCCATTTGCCATCTGGTTGTCTGATTAAAATGACAGAGAGCTGACCCTGGTTCACAGTGGATGGTGTTTCTGGGCTCAGCCAATAAATTATGTGCAGTTGCTACAACACTTTAAAATCAATATTTCCTTAAGATTTGGGGGATAAAACCCCAAACCAATGACGATTTCTGCATACCATCCCCCTTCCTCCCCAAAATGTAATACGAAGCATCCTGTAAGTACAAAGTAACTGTAAGGACATCAGGATATGTCTCGTTGTAACAGTTGGGTGGGCATTTTTCTTTTTTACTATGTGTATAAAAATATAAACATCAAAAAGCTAAATTAACTTGATCTCTCAGTCTGAACCCTTCACTGCTCATAACTAGCTTCCTTACTAATAGTGGTCCTTGGACGTTAACCATGTGTTGCTTAGTACGTTACAGCAAGCCGGTCTCACCTCTGAGAAGTCTGGTATATTTAAAAAAAAATGTTTTCTTGCCTAATCGCATAAAAGGAAAACCCTTTCTATCTGAGCATGGTGGATGAAGTCTATCAGGAAAACCCTTTCTATCTGAGCATGGTGGATGAAGTCTATCTTCTCTCTCCTCTACGAGGTGACTTGCTTGGGTGAGGTGGACGAGTGTCCCGGAGCATGAGGCCCAGAGATGGGAGTGGCAGCCTGTGGGGGACCCCCGGGGGGGCGGGCTCCAAGTTGTCTGTGCTTGTCCTGCAGTTGCACCTGCCCATCTGGCCCCGGGACAGCTAATCTCACCGAAATACACAGATCTTTCCTTGAGGAGCTTGAGTGGACAATAAATGTTATATTCACCTAGATCATGGAGTGATAAAGCTAGGAGCAATTTCCAATTGCTGTCTTTAGATAAGGAAAACAGGGCACAGGGAGAGAAAAGGATGTACAGTAAGTCTCCTACATATGAACCTTCAAGTTGCGAACTTTCAAAGATGTGAACGTGCGTGCCGTCAACGTCAGGCGCGAGTGACATTGCAGCCTGCCCTCCGTCTCCTGTTGCTGACGACCCTTCAGCTCTACCATCTCCCACCTCCTCTCCCTCCTCCAGCCAGTAACTCTTCTTGCCTGTTCACTCAGTGCCAGCCCCTGGATGCCAGCTGTTGAACTGTACTACTGCATTTCTCAAGGTATTGTAAGATTAAAAACGTTTTCTTTATTTTTTTTGTGTTTGTGTATTATTTGTGTGAAAAGTATCATAACCTTTTACAGTACAGTACTATATAGCCAATGGTGTTAGTTGGGTCCCTAGGCTAACTTTGCTGGACTTACAAACGAACTGGAGTTACAAATGCACTCTCGGAACAGAACTCGTTCGTATGTCGGGGACTTTACTGTACCCCCAAATCACAAAGCCGGCCGGTGGCAGTATTAGGCCTAGAATATAAGTTCATGCTTCTATGTCCCAGCCTGCTCAGTCCTCACCTTCCCAGAGAAACCAGTGACCAAGATCAGGAACAGCAGTTCCGTAGGGCTTCTCTGTACCGAAGGGTCTGACTTGCCTAGACTTCCTGGGCTACATTTGGAATGTGCTTGGCCCTAACCTGACCAGCTAGGGGACAAGGATTTTTGTTGCTTGGCCTGTTAACCTGCCAAACTTAGATCGAATTGACCCTTCATGAATAAAAACATTGCTTTCTCTTCTAAATTAACCCCATAAAAATTCACCTATTTGAGGAGCTTGGAAAATCTCTTCCTTTTCAATCACTTCCATCCTTTGGAGAAAAGCACCTTAAACACCTTAAGTGGGAGTAATTACTAGTTTTAATGTTCCTAATTTCATGCTGGCAACTGCAAATATCATTCTGATTCCCGCTCTTATCAATAGATGGTCTTTCCACCACGGTAACTGCCCTATTAACAAAGAAGGAAGAAGACACTTTCTGATGTCTTGCCTGGGGGTCATGACAAGAGGGAGGGAAGGCAGCAGAGAAGCTAACACCACATCACCCTAACGAAACAAATGTTGAACATGTCAGGAAACACGGACCCCGGTGTCACAGGCTTTGGGTAGAGGCACGATTGATGATCCGGGAGTGCACGAAGGAAGCGGCCAGAAGCTATCTGGGAGGACACGCAGCTGCAGGAACCAGGCTGGGGTACAAATCAGGGAGGTGGACCTGGGTGGACACAGGAACGGGGGCCCCTGGGCTGAGCAGGTTACACCCAGTTTAGAGGGGGCATCGAGCGCAGGTCCAGATACCCGTGATTGTCGAGGCTGTGCCCCGTGTGGCAGAACACTTGCAGGAGAAGTCAGAAAGCCACAGTTTTATGTGAAATGTCTTAATTTTTAAAGGACATCAACAATTTCATATTTTTAAGACTACATTAGAAAATTTACTTTATTAGATAGATAATTATTATAAGTCGAATGACTCTGGCTTATTTGCATTCCAGATATTTTTGTCAGATTTGTTCAATACAAGCGCACATGTGTCTGGCTGCCTGCTATGTGACCACTAGCAAACAAGGACAGACTTGCACAGGAGCATGGACTCAAGGCATTTCATATAGCTTTTCATAATCTTCTCATGCACGTTTAATCTAGTGTGACGGGATTAGATAGATGGAGACATTTTACAGACCATTTGCATCTCTGAGCTCTACTCTGGGCCCCAGGTTCCTGCTACCAGCTATCTGACACCTTCATTGGAGGCTTAAAAAGCATCCCCAACATGACCCTTACAAGCCTTTTTTTTTTTTTTGCGGTACGCGGGCCTCTCACTACTGTGGCCTCTCCCGTTGCGGAGCACAGGCTCCGGACGTGCAGGCTCAGCAGCCATGGCTCACGGGCCCAGCCGCTTCGTGGCATGTGGGATCTTCCCGGACCGGGGCACGAACCCGTGTCCCCTGCATCGGCAGGCGGACTCTCAACCGCTGCGCCACCAGGGAAGTCCCCTTACAAGCCTTTTCTTTCTGATCCACATCCCCTTCCTCTGCCCTACAAAAAGAAAAAGTCCATACCCTGCATCTATCTTCCTAATCTTGGCAAATGGCACCACTGTTTACCTAACTGCTCACACCAAATACTTCAGAGTCATTCTTGATTCCTTCACATCTGTTACCAACAATTCGTACTGTCTTAAAACACAGTATGGACAAACAAAGACATCTGTGGGAAATGTAATCCATGAGCCAACGGTATTCAACCTCTGTCTTAGGTCTTCACACATACTGGTGATATGGGAGAGGACTCTTTGTGAATAACAATAAAGTACTACTCTGATACGCAAAGGTGAGGGAGGAAGTTAAAGCCAACTGTGGTGCTGTAGGGGATGGGAAGAGACCCTATACTCCATCTCTTTTATCTCCTATGTTAGTCATCCTAAAATGACAACGTCAAGGTCACCATCAGGGTCCCTGACATTTTTCTTTTTGGCCACGCCTTGCGGCTTGTGGGATCTTAGCTCCCCAACCAGGGATCCAACCCCAGGCCTTGGCAGTGAAAGTGCTGAGTCCTAACCACTGGACCGCCAGGAAATTCCCTGACATTTTTCTTATCTGGTTCCTAGACTCTGATTATCCTCTTTTTACTTTTGGTTTAATCATTACAATATAAAGTGCAAAGGTTGGGGTGTCTTGTACAGTTGTGAACATGCACTTACTTATTCTACTCCCCCTAGTCATCCACCTACTCAACAGTTATGAGTGGGGCAACGATAGTGCTGGTTTCTCCTAACATGGTGATGAAATAGGCTGTGACTTCCAAGACCAGACTGAATAGATATTTGCAGCAGAAGGTGGTGGGTGCTCTGGTGGAGGGGTGCTAAAGGGGCAGTGGGAGCTGAAGGCAAGGAGAATCTTCCTTGATCAGGCCATCAATTTTGAACCCATTCCCTTTCATGGATTCCCTTTCACCTGGCTAACTGTTAGGAAGGAAGCTTGACCTCAAAGTGGCATATTTGGTGAAAGCAAAGCCAAAGCTACTTACTTAAAATGCACCTCATTATTCTCGGGTTAATAGGAAATGTTCTACTGGTTGAGTCCAGCCAACAAGAAAACTACCTGTGGTGTGCATAACTGCATATTATTTGGTATCTATGTCTCTAACCAAGCATTACATGGGTGTTTAGGTTCCTAGAATGAAAATTATATGTCAAGTGAAAAATGGGTCATCAATTTCAGACTGTCATTAAAAAAAAGAAGTCATCAAAGCAAGTTCTTTTCAACATGATATTTGGGCTGCTAGGTCTTGTTCTTACCTCATGAGCATTTCAGCTAAACTCTTTGCATCTGGGGAAAGAAAGCTGATATTAGTATAAGATAAACAACTCATTAACATTCACTTAAGCATTTGTGACAAATATTCTACAGAATCAGATGACAATAAGCATTTTTAAATGTAATTGTATATCGAAATCATTGCTAATAACCTAAACTTTTATGGATCCCTTGTCTGTTCTAAGTGAGACATACACACACACACACACACACACACACACACACACACACACATATATATATACATATATATGTATACACATATATGCATAAAGGTAGCATAAAAAGATAGGTACAAAAATACTCAGATACCTGCTAAAGGTTATATTACAACCTATTCATTTGCCACTTTCCAAAAACCCAATTTTACTTTCAGAAGTCACAACATTAACACCTTGAAAGTAATTCATTATGTAGTACAAATTCTACTCTTTTTGTTATCAAAATGAAAAAGCTTATAAAAGTCATTATTACAGAGCTATGCATCCCTTTGGTTGATCAAAGAATTGTATAAACAGCATATCACTGTGTCTGGAAACTTAGATGTTTATTTCAAACACAGAAAGAAAGCCTTTCTCTGAAGGCATTATTTACCAAGATCTGGTTACCACCCCTGACAAAAGAAATCCTGCCTAAAAATGCTGTAATTTTTTTTAACCTTTTTGATAGCACTGGTTTGAAATTCTAATTTCCCTTAAAATATAATTTGTTCTTTTTACACATCTTACCTGACAAAAATGAATGTTTCCTTTCTTAGAACACAAAGCCCTTCTTTATGATTTTCTTTCATTGCTCTCTAAAAAGCCTTGATGTTAAGTGTTCAATGAACAGCATTTTCTGGAAATGGATTCAGCTGTCTGTGTGCGTGCCAGGGAAGCGATGCATTTGTTGGAGCATTTTCATCTTTGGGGGCTAACAATTGAATGCAGTCGCTTTTATTTCAGGGAGCAGAGTGCTGTAATTGGGAGGTGTGGACTGTCACGGGAAGAGCCACACGTGGGCAGGCACCCCATGAGTCAAAGCTCAGCTTTTCAAGTCAGCCATGCCAGTTCCCACCTCGCAGCGAGGCCCCGGCTTTGCACACAGATGGGTTCTGTCTGGGAAATGAAATAACTCCCTTTATCCCACCCACATGGCAAAGCAAAGAAAGCAAAACAGCATCTAATTTCTCAGCTCATGGCTTTATATTTATCTGCAAAGACAAAGTAAATATGATGAGCTTCTTCTCTTCCTGAATGATTTAACACTTACAAAGTAAATACACATATACACATATATAAAATGCCAGAAGCTTGGGATTAATTAGTTCTGTGTAACAACCAAGCAGTACCTAGTTCAATACTCTAAAAAAGAGGAAAGATTTCCAAAGAGTAAAACACTGCACTTCAGCTCACAACCTGAAGGAAACGCCCACTCAAACATCTTCAGAATGGACCTGCTTTCCTTGTTCTGCCATAATCATCGTTCTTTTTCTATTTCTGAAGTTAATCATCACAGTTTTCTCTTCTATGATTTTTTTTTTTCTATCAATGCACCAAGGGATGGCAGCATCCAATGAGTGAGGACAGAGGTCCCTCCAGTACTGATGTGCTCTAACTGCAAATTTTCCACGTCTACAATTAGCAGGCATCTTCATCCACACATTTAGGTGCCCAAAGCCATTTTGGTCTACCCATCCCTATGCTTATCATCTTACAGTGGATCCCTTTCTCTTTCTGTCTTAGCTACTATTTCCTCCTTCTGACTCATCTTAAATTGTGAGAAACATTATATTCATGGAAACTCACTTCTTCTGTGAGTTCCCCTTTGAGGAAGCTGAGAGTTGGTGGAGTTTTAAGCACAGCGATGGGGTCTGGATAGCACAGTTGGCATCAAGGACCAGGCGTGAATGTCCTCTGGGGAGTGGGACCGAGTGGACTGCGGTCACAATTAAGCACATGCTAGGAATCTGCATTGCACCGGTTACTTTAGGACTGCTTGCCCATGTCCCCTTACTATCAGTCTGTGTCTGGGAATTACTGTGCCCTCTTTCGGAAACCAGGAAACTGGGATCCGGATACATTCAGTCATTTGCTGCAGCTGAGCAGGAAATCATAACCAATGTCTGTTGGTTCAAACTCTTTTTAACCACTGTCCTCAAAGTCCTTTATACATAGGGGGGATACATGTCGTATCCTTAGGAACACACAGAGGCGCAGACGTCTCATGCCAGCTGACTGAGGACACACCCTGGAGGGCGCTGTGTCAGGCCAGGTGAGTCAGAAAGGATGGAAGACTGCCCACCTTAAAGAAAGTGTGGACTTTAATGGGAAGAGTGCTCCAGGGCACAGAATTAACTTGTGTTGGAATTCTGAGCTCGTTCAGGAAGCAAGGAGTCGGTCAGTTTGACTACAGAGAGAAGTTTCTAGGGGTGGTGGGGAATGCGGATGGTCAAGATGGTCAGGAGCTAAGAAAATGCAACTTTGCATCACTAACCATAATCTGGAAGCTTTTACCTGGGCCAAGCAAGGGGGGAAGTGGAGGAAGGAGGGCAGAGGTGGTGGCCAGTGGGTACAGGTGCCATAAACAGCATTAATCAGACAATGCAGAGTGCCCAGGATGGGGGGCTGGGGGCAGGGGTCTGGTGGCGGGGAGTGGATGACATGATAGTAGACAGAGGGCATCTACAAGAATCAGGGACCTACTGCGTGTGGAGGAGACAGGCAGAGGGACCGTGGGGAGTCCAGGGAAATGGCAAGATTTGGGATATGCAGGGCTGAGTATATGGTAGCACAAGGGACAGAAACAGTTGTCTAGAAGGACTTGGAAGCAGCAATTTGGGTGCAGGCTGAGATGTTTGGCTTCAAACATATTGAGTCCTTTGACATATTAACGTTAAGTTGGGGGACAGATTTGGAATCCAGTGTCCAGCTGGGAGATATGTCAGGGCTGAGATGGGCTCAGAGTCTTCTGTTTATACACGGAGAGGGGAAAGAGAGATGGAATTTTGGACACACTTCTGTTCAGGGGTGAGAAGGGAATCTGGGACAAGTTAAGATAATATATTTAAAGTCATGGAATCATGGTATCCTAAGAGCATTACAGACTTTTCAAATCAGCCTCATAATAAATGTCTGAATCCCTTCCACAGCGCCTTGGACAGAGGTTAAAATGAGCCAAGCCGCTGGATGCTCCACGGATGGAGCGATGCCCTTGCTGCACGTACGGTGCCGACCTCTCTTCCCACTGCTGACCTGCCTTCCACGTCTGTTGATGGCTCCCCACTCAACACATCTCCCCGGGACTCTGGCTCTTTTCTCTCTCCTCAGTTCAATTCTCATTTCCTCACCAGCAGCTCCTTCTCTGGTCTCCCCAACTCCAGACTCAGCCCTCTAAGTGACATCCCCACTGCAGGAAGGACCTGAAACATCCCCACTGCAGGAAGGATGGATCTGAAACACAGCCCTCACTGGGTTGCATCTGTGCTCTGAAACTCTCAAAGGAACCTCCCTACCAACAGGAATCCTCAGCTCAGGGTACGAGCCACCCATGCTGGCCCCAGCGGTCTTTCCAGCTCGGTTGCCTCTTACTTCGGTCCACCAACCCTGTCTCTGAGTTTCCTGCTCTTGCATTTTCTGCCGAGACCCCCGTGACTTTGTTCCTCTGAGGCCCTTGGAGATGGTGCTTTGTCCCCACCCCTCCAGACAGATGTGACTTGCTCTGTACACCCTCCCAAGCCCGGCAGGTGAAGCTGGTGTTCTGGTTCCCTGGGCTTCCAAGGACATCTGCACCCGTCTAACCTCTCTGTATCTGTTCAGTACAGCCTTTGCACCTTTTATTGTAACTTCCTGTTTTCATATTGTCTCTCTATTGGCCCTTTTGCCCTTATCTCCAGGCTCAGCCCAGTCACTGGAACAGTAAAGCCACATACAGTTTTTCCTGAGGATACAATTAATCACGAGAGACACCTTCCTTTTCTTGTGTTGAAATCCCTTGGTGTAATTTCTATCTGGATATAACAACGGCACCTTCTGGAAACGTTGAAAAAACCATTCGAATATTTCCAGGTAGCTGCCATGCCCCAAGTAGCTCGGCTTCAGTGTCGTCTTTTCTAGGTTGAATTCTCTAATTTTCTTGACCACTCCTCAGGTGGCATAATTTCTAGGTAATTCCTTACTTGGGTCTCTCTTTTATGAAAGACATTTCCCCCTTCCTTCCTTCCTTCCTCCCTCCCTCCCTTCCTTCTTTCCCTCCTCCCTTCCTTCCCCACTTCCATCCTTCCTTTCTTCCCTTCCTCTCTCCTTCCCTCTTTTTTCCCTTCCTTTCTCTTAATCCCCCTCCCCCTTCCTCTCTCCCTTTCTTCCTTTTTTATAATTCTTGTTCCACATTTTCTGGTCTGAATAGTTCTCCTCTTGGTTCACATCAAAGTAAGACAGATGTTGAGTCGTCCTTCTGCTACCTGCCATCTGTTAAGATGAGAACATCATCTCAAGTCATCTTCTTCTTGCCCAACACAGCTCAACAGCCTTTTGTGTTGTCTGTCACTTTTTTCCACCAATTTCAGCTCAGTCTGAGATTTAGACTTTGTGACACCTTTCCTGAAGCCCCGGCTACTTCTCTGTGCCCATCCTGGGCTTTGTGCTCAGCTCTTCATCTTTCGGGTGGGGAGATGGTGGAGAAATACTACCAGGGTAGCCTAGTGATATTGAAAGATGGAAAAAAGCAGTTTCAAAAAAATAACATGCGCTAGCACTGTGAATGTGCAAAGAGGGCTAGAAGATGATAATGAAAGGAGAATTTGGGGATCAGAAGGTAATTGGTCACCTGCCTTTAGGAGAGCACTTTCATTTGAGTGGTGGGGAGAGCAGTGAGACTGAGGATTTGGGAGCTGGTGAGTAAATAGTTGAGTATCAAAGTAAATAGCTGAGTATCAAAGACTCTTTCAAGAATTCAGTGGGGAAAAGAAATGGAAAGAAGGGCAGCAGAAGATAGGCAAACAAGAAGGAATCCTTTTCTTTAAAATATAGGGGAGGCTGAGTGGTAGCGAATATACAGATAAAAAATAAATAAACCAAATATTTTTGATGGGCAAATATAAAATTATAAAGTCACTACTGATTCTGTGTTAATATAGCTTTTAATTCTATGTTTCTTCGATACATCTTTTTAAACTAGCTTAATATGGATGTGACAGGCTTTCTTTCTTGAATGTTCCAAAGCTGAAGAAGTTTCACAGGAAGAGAACTGGGTAGACAACAGTGATTTCGGCTCTCCTGCTAATTCTTCCCCAACTGATGTGTGATTTCCAAGTTCCCTTCAGTTTTCATGTCAGCAAAATAGAGCATAACAGTGTCACGTTTATTTGCACCTATTTGCACAGCTATTAAGACACTAAAGCAGGATAGGGCACAGTAAAGCCTCGTGGAAAAGGAAGAAGAGAGAAAGCATGGCAAGTGCTAGCACTCTGTCAATTAATACACGGTTCAGTCAGTTCTTGGGAAGAGGCACCTCAGCTGGATGAAGAGCCTCGCAGTGTGGTCTCCCGGATTCCGTGTTCTTTGTGGACCATCGCTCCTGTGGGGTCTGTACGTGGCATGAGGGGTTCTTATTAACACGGCAGCACGGGCCTCCAACATTGCAGCTGTGGCAGTCCTGAGTGCATACGCTAGTGTTTCTTTAAAAAGGAGGACTCTCATTCATCGCCACATCGTTATATTTTCATCTCCGAAGAAGTTCTGGTGAAGTGAAGGGCATCTGCTTTGGTTCATACCTCTACTGAGCAGTCACTAGCACACACCCACAAAAACATAAAAACCAATTTGCCGGCAGCAGATTTCCCCCTGCTTTACCATCTCTCAAAAGCCCTTATCGGCAAGCTCCCTCGCAGCAATCCCTGCTTTCTGTGGAATGTAAAGGGGTCTCATAAAGTAGCTGTATTCCTAAGGGCTATAAAACCTGCAGTTACATTTTTACAAGGTCGCAAAGAGGACTCCCAGTCATCAGCTCAAATGAAAGCTGATTCCAAAACCATGACAAAATATATAGCCCAGAAAGAAAACCGTACAGACTCGCCATCTCAGAAAGTTGCAAATACAAACACGGACGAGACAGAGCACGTGGGCAGAGGGCAAAGCCCAGGGTGACCCCAACTCTCCCCATCCTTCTCCTGCCCCCCCCACCCCGTCCCACGCTCCACGGCTGCACTTGGCCTGGCCCTGCTGCCATTCCACTGTTCCTTTGTTTCCCCACTCTCAGATACAGAAACCCCTTTTTAAAAATTTAGTTCTGCCATAACACATTTGAAGTTTTGAAAGGACAAGTTTTTTAAAATGAAGGTCAAAAGGAAAAATGAGAGGAAGGAAGGAAGAAAACGCAAAGCCTAGAACTAAAGTTTCAGAGTAGAGGCTTCTGATCCCATCTAAGCCCCAAACTGGGCATTTACTAGCTAGGTAATGAAGTCTCTGGGGCTGCCCACCTCCCACCCCTTCACTATGGAGCACCGGGGACCCTTTGCCTACGTAGGACTCAATGCATCAGTGCCATGACCATCTTTACGCAAGCCTACCTTGAGTCCGAGGTCTTTGCGCTCCTAGATGCACACCTTTCCTCCTTTACATTATTAAAGTTCAAGCTAAGCTTTGGTCTTACAGATGAGGAGAGATTTAGCTCATTTGCAGGGCAGATTAATGGAATATTGAACAGTCGTGGCCCACCCCTTCAGCTGTGCCTGTGGAGGGCTCCAAGGCCACGTTCTCTCCGAGAACGGCCTCCTGGAACCAATGGGCCTTAGAGTGTTAATGCACTTTAAAGCAAGCTTAAAGTAATAAATAGGCTTCTGTTCAAGGGAAGAAGGCCATTCTGCCACAGAAACATGGTCAAGTTTATGTCATACACTGATTTTTATCTTTAGCTTCTTTGAAGTCTTGGAAGTAGCTTTTTGGCTTGATGCTGCCGGTTGACCCATACAGGTTGGTGCTTTGCACCCTCTTGGGTAAACTCATACTAGAGGGGGAAGCTTTTAGTGATCCTGGACCTGTTTGCTTGACATGGGAATCAAAGTTTTATAAGGTTGTGTCTGCTGGGATCATGGTGATTTATTTTATAACCTTGCACTTCAAAGGATCTAGCGGTGGGGGAAAATCAGGGCATGACTTAAAGCAAAATGTGGCTGCTGAACTCCTGGATAAGGTTACAGATTTTAAAAAAAATGTAGCACTTGAAGACAATTTAGACTTTAGGAGGTCACTAGGCTCTAAAATTAGTCAAGCGCTCAGGAAGGAAGAATATAGGTTGGCTAAATTGCTTGAGTCCCATTTTCTTTCTTTTTTTTTTTTTTGGATTTTTACATAAAAGCACATTTACCTATGGTGCATTCACTAGGTTGCTTGTCTATACAGTGAAACAAACCTGCTTAAAAACATTGAGTAGCATCTAGCAATCAAACAAGTTCTATGACAGGGAGTTGATCTTACAGTGTTCGTTAGGGACCCTACAGTATTTTCCTATAATCCAGATTTATTTCCAGTTTTGATCCTGATCAGTGGTTGCTCAGGTAACTTTGACATATTATTAGAAATGTCCTTATTTTACACTATAAAATATTGTACGAAGCCATTCAATCTGTAAATATATTTGAACTGATTCTAACCCAGGGATAGGATCTGTGCCTTATGTGGGTCAGGTAGTAACTGGATGATTCTACTTATGAACTCTGTGTAATAGATAGGCACCTACTACCGTAAACTCTGTGGCTGTGCTTTTTTTCCATGAGAGAATTGGAAACATTTTGTGTTATCAATTAACATAACATTTCAAGGGCCCTTCAGGCCTAAAAGACAAAGACCTTTTGGGGGCAAAGTCTGGCCTTTCACTGATTCCCCCTTAACAGCCCTAGTCACTTGCTCTGCCCTTTTATGACACAGTTTTCAATGTTAAAGAAAGATGAGTCTGTCCCTTGAAAGCCTTTGCTGACCATTCTGGGACAGAATCTTAGTAACCTTCTTTTCTCTCTAGGACCTAGCCAAAATCTTGTGATCAAATAGAAATGGTTTAATAAGAAAATTTTACTGTTGGTTTTAAAAAATGTTACACCTGGCATGTGGTAGATAATCAATGAAGGTGTGTTGAATTAAATATTTCAGTGCATCCAAAGTAAAACTTGCCATTTGGAAGGCGATGGAATTAGGTGTCCGATCATTTTGCCTTCTTGCTTCCCTCTTGTCAGACTCTTGATTTGAAAGCTTTTATTAAGCACGTAAAATGCAAGACTGCAGATGCCTTTGTGCCCTGCAAGCTACTTCTCTGGAATACTTTGCTTCTCAGCATCTCCCGTGAATACATCTTCTTTTCCACAGCATTTATTTTCGTCCCACTGAAACCTTTGTGCTGGCTCTATCTCTTCTCTGGCACAAAGAAAACAAAACCATTTCCGGGGAATGAAAGGCTGGACTCGCTAATGTGATGTATTGCTTTCCTTACGAAGACCAGCTACAAAATAGTGGTGTCAAATAGCAGACATGCTGACAATAAAAATGCCAGCCCAGGATATTTTCTGGACAGAGTCCTTGCAAAGCAATAACTAAATTACAAGAGACTATTAAGAACAAAAAGGAAGGATGTCGCACCTGCCATCAGTCTAACTCAAATGCACCAGGAAGAGTCAGCAACATCTTTAGCATCTTTTCCTTACTCTTGGCAAAGCAAAACGAAGTTGAGGTGCTTAAGTCATAAGTAGAAGAGGAAAATCAAACAATAGTTGGGGAGGTAAAAGTAAGCAATGGGGACCAGGGGCAAAAAGAAAAGGTGAATTTGGGAGAGGGTGGAAGATGTTGGGAAGGATTTCCTCAACGTTTAACCCATTTGCTGCCAAACCCTTGTCATCAAATAGAAATGATGGATGAGAAAATGTTACCGTTGATTTTTAAGAATGTTATATGGACAATTCATAGCCCTCTAAGTGCAGCCAGTTAGACATGGCTGTCTACAAAAACACGCCACCCTGGTACCTCTATAACCATGTCCCTAAAGTCTACACAATGGGTTTCTGTTTTCGGTGAAAGAGGGGTTATAAAAATAAAGTCCTTTTGGTATTTTATTTGTTTATTTTTTTGCGGTACTCGGGCCTCGCTCCGAGGCATGTGGGATCTTCCCAGACCGGGGCACGAACCCGCGCCCCCTTCATCGGCAGGCGGACTCCCAACCACCGCACCACCAGGGAAGCCCCCTTTTGTTATTTTAATGACAAACACTTGTGAATGGAATCCAGCACAGCTCACCTGATATTGAATTTCTCAATAGATTAGAACATTATGTTTTTGTAGTGCTGTTTTCTGTAGCTCTTGAATGCCCCCCCTTTCCTCCCTAGTTGTGATGAATCACCTCCTCTTTTGTGCTTAGGTAGGATTTGTTTGTTTTAGCATTCGTGACATTTTGGCTCTTTTCCTGGTACATGCCTGTGCGTCTGCCTCATACACTAAACCTAAAGTTCAGAAGGCTCTTTCTTTTCATCTTGTACATCGAGCACCTAGCATGGCCCTTAGGATATAGGATTCACTCAAGAGAATCCGCAAAATTAAAAGGTAAGTGGAGAATGTGATTTAGAAAGAATATTTCAATGAGATTGACGGTTCATCTGAATTATTGGGCTACAGAAGGTGTAAATGGAAGAACTATTAAAGTGTGCAGATGGAGTGCCATGTATTTCAAATATTTTAATTTGTTGGCCAACTAGAAGCACATTGATAGTAAAATGGGTTAGAGTCCCATCAAAAGGAGTGCTCTGGCTACCTGAAGACAGGTGAAAATATCCCCATGTTCTGCTGTTCTAACTGGACTACAGTCAAATCAAGCATTTACACAAGTGGTCAATGCTTTCCAAGTCTACCAGCCAGGCTTGGGGATATCCCAGATATAGTATAAGGACAGTGCTTCCAGGCCTGTTCCTCAAATGCAACTTTGAAGAATACATGGGATGTTGCATACTCCTCACTGCACTGATACTAAAATGCAGGCAGCTTATATATACATTTTACCAAGAAGAGACTTGGTTAAATACCCTGACAGGTAAAGAGGAGGGACTCAGAGCACTGTCCTGCACAGGGCTTTGCATAGGAAAGAACTCATTGGCCTCACACTGCACAGCCAGGGCAGGTAGGGCTGTTGGCCAGAAGCTGGAAGAGCCCTGTTGCACAGAATCTATAGAGCCAGACATGGGAACAACGGTGCTGCTGACAAAGGCTCCCATCAGGTCCAAGATCTCATCTTCCATTCTTTCCTTTTTTTTCTTAGTTAAAACGAAACTCTTACACCAAGCTTCAGCTCCGATTTCTAATTCAGCGAAGTGTGTGTTTTCTGCCTCACAACGCTTTCCCAGGACTATAAGCCTTCAATTTCCATTTCCCGGCAATAAAATAGTTCTCATTTCCAGAACAAATCTGGAAGGTCTTTTTAAAGGATACTCTGAGAAAACCATAATTCGAAAAGAGTCATGTATCACAATGTTCATTGCAGCTCTACTTACAATAGGCAGGACATGGAAGCAACCTAAGTGCCCATCGACAGATGAATGGAGAAAGAAGATGTGGCACATATATACAATGGAATATTACTCAGCCATAAAAAGAAATGAAATTGAGTTATTTGTAGTGAGGTGGATGGACCTAGAGTCTGTCATACAGAGTGAAGTAAGTCAGAAAGAGAAAAACAAATACCGTATGCTAACACATATATATGAATCTAAAAAAAGAAAAAAAAAAGGTTCTGAAGAATCTAGGGCCAGGACGGGAATAAAGACACAGACGTAGAGAATAGACTTGAGGACACAGGGAGGGGGAAGGGTAAGCTGGGATGAAGTGAGAGAGTGGCACTGACATATATACACTACCAAATGTAAGATAGATAGCTAGTGGAAAGCAGCCGCATAGCACAGGGAGATCAGCTCGGTGCTTTGTGACCACCTAGAGGGGTGGGATAGGGAGGGTGGGAGGGAGATGCAAGAGGGAGGAGATATGGGGATATATGTATATGTACAGCTGATTCACTTTGCGATACAGCAGAAACTAACACACCATTGTAGCAATTATACTCCAATAAAGATGTTAAAATAAAATAAAAATAAAGGAGGCCGTAACTCGTGGCCTTGCTGCGGCGGCTCAACATTAAAGAGTGGGGTTGGCAAACCCTCGTGAAAGTCATTCTCTTTGCCTGCCTTGCTGGAGGCGTGAAAGAGGTTGGCTCTCACTCAATTTCTGAGTCGTAACATTTGCATGACTTGCGTGTGAGGCCCCTCCGTCCTGCTGACGGCACATCACAGGTCACAGAACGAGGCGGCGCGGGGAACCTGGCGCAAAGAGGGTAAGGCACTCCGCGGGGCCGATTCCCTCCCAGCCAGCTGTCTGTCCTGCTTTGCGGGGGGGACGGCCGAGCCTCCACTCACCTCTCAGCCTCTTCAGCCTCTGCTCCCGTCTCCTCCTCCGAACCACCAGCAGGAGTACGAACAGCAGGAGCAAGCCCACCAGGATACAGGAGATGGTCACCAGCATCTTGAGCCCTTCATTGGTCGCCAGCCCTTCATCGCTTTGGACAACTGACTTAATGAGTGGAGGGACTGTACCTGAAAGCAGGGCCATGATGTTAGGCGGCAGTTAATGGCGACAGCATGGCCGAGTTTTTAGGGATGACGGGTTACCAGAACCGCACGAGTGAGCGAGGGCGTCCGCGGTGATGGGGATGAGAGGAAGGCTCCCTCTAAGTCCTCGTCCATTCCTTTCCTGGCTCGCTCCCCTCCTACGCTTACTCTACGGAACGTCGAACCAGAGTGTGCGCGAGGGGCAGAGCACCTCGTTTTTTGGAAAGGGACTCCATTTGGCAAGGTACTGCTGGGTGCAGACACTTGAAAGCATAAGGTCCAGCCTGGGTGCTTAAAAGAGCCACACGCACTTCCGTGGAGTTGAGTGTCACCCAGAGCCCAATTGAGAGGGGCTGTTTGAAAAGCTGCACGTCAGAGAAGGAACAATGGGTTTGGCAAGTGGACAGAAGGGAGTCTGTGGGGAGACGGTACCAGACGAGCCTGCTTAAAGGAGCTTAAAATCTCTTTCTGTTTGGTTATTCCCTTGCTCTCTATCACGGGTGTAAGGCCAAATTTACTTTTAAAACTATTTCCGGGTATAAGAGTAAAACCAACTCTTCAAAGGGGAGCCATCCAAGTCTCTAAAGCAAAAGCTACTTATTGGCCCACGTAAAGCTCTGAAGTTCAGATTATCTAGAATTACAAGGAAACACCTGCGTAGACTGAACTCTGAGCTGCCTTAAGCTGCCTCTGCTCAGAGGCTTAATACAATGGCTGCGGAGATTCAAACACAGGCATCCACATTTTATGGGGGCTGCGTTTTGGCACCGACCATTATGCAAGATGCTCCAGTCCACTGTATCTTCCATGTAAGACAAGGACCAGGAAGTCAGTGATTCAGGAAAAATAATGCAAAAATAATACAATTTCCCTCTGAGCAAAAAGAGTCTTGTCCTGCATTTAGTGAGTAGAGCAGGGACAATAGAATGACGGGCCCCTTTGCTATCTGCTAAGGCCAAGAAGATCATTCTTCCAACTTGACATAGAGTGTTTTGGCTGCAAACCCAAGTCTGCAAATGCTCAGAACCCACATGAGAGGCACGTAAGGGGATGCAGGTGAGGATGGGCCTGCAAAACCAAGATGACACAGGACCAGTGGAAACATTTGGCTCAGGAAATGGCAGAAGAAAGAGTCAAATAAAGCCACGGGCGAATCTGAAATCTGACTGGTATTGATAGATATAAAGCTAATGGTCAACGTTTGTTGTTCCTAAAATGAAAAAAGTTCTTCGGGCAGAAGTGACAAAAAGGATATTAAAGCTTTATATCCACAAGCTTAGTTCAAAAGAAAAGAAACCTTTTTTCAAGGAAAATATACATATGTATTCTTATTTCTAGTGTAATAACATTATTTCAGATTTCAGAAAATTTTAAATGTATCTCCCAGGACTTTTTCGTGATTTAATCTAAGATCTTGGATAAAGTGAGAATATTTCTTTTAGAAGACAAATATTTAAGATCTGCAGAGCACTTTGAAAGTAAGAATGACAGTTTCAAATGTCGCACGCGAGTGGTTTCTAATTAAATGATTAGCTGTGAACCTATCACGGACGTGCACCTTGAAGCCGCGTGCTCTGGACCACACAGATTACAAAGAAGCTGGGCACCAGAGCGTGATGGTTGTAAGGCAATTAATGGACATCAATCATCTAAAGTAGGAAATATACTTCCTGCCCAAGTGTGTACCCTGCTAGCAAAGGGCTTTGGGGAGCCCTTACATGCTAGGGAAAATGGTCAGTGTTGAAGTCCTTTCTTTTGTCAGATCAAAGAGTGAAACCGTGTTGGAGGAGAAAGCAAGTTGTCCACACTGCTCTGCGGTGGCTGCTGCTCTGTGATGGGACCTCTTGGAGTGAAGTCACTTGTGATTGAGGCTAGAAGGTTAGAGAGACGTGGCCCACGAGGATCAGAGCTTTTGAGGAGAAGCCTCACTGTCCGGGAGCTGGACCAGGTGCCTCAGGAGCTGCGGGGCCCAGGCTGGTGTAACCAGCACCAGGACTCCCACCTTGGCACCTTCCTGCCTTCACCCCACCCAGGCCCTAAATGCTGTGGGCGAGCCTGGGCTCTGGCTGAGGAGGGATCTGTGGGGAGACGACCTTGGTGGGAGACTCAGGGGTGGGTTTACAGTGTGCCAGGGTGGGAGGAACAAGCCCTCGGCTGGCCAGGACAGTCCAGGAGAAAATGGCGAAGGGAGGAGCCACGTCTACAACACCTCTGGAGCATCCTTTGGTCGTGTCCGAGGGTCCTTGGGTTTACGTACACTCTTTTCTTAGAACAGGATAACCTGCGCTCCAGGGAAGTTCCTGCCAGAGTGTTGATGAAGCGAGATCCCAAGTGCACGTAAGCAGAGGAGCGAGCACCCCTCAGCCTGACTAGCGAAGAATAGAGTATTGGGGTGTTAGCTCTGGCGCAGACTTTTTGGGTAAGTCAGCAGCACTGTGGTCCGGCCCGACAGGTGGACACTGGACAGGGTCTCTGAGGGAGCTAAGCCCGGAGCTCCAAACTGTCTGATGAATGGCGGCCAGTTTTACCCTGTGATCACAGCACCTAATTCAACCCTGCCTTTCCCCGAGTGAAAATCACTGCAAGGCTGCAGAAATCAGCAACAACTTGCTGCCAGTTAGGACTTCCTGAAGTTTCCTGACTGCAGAGCGGTCAATGTCACACCACCCTTTAGCTTCACTGGGCTTGGCATTTGTTCAACATCAAGAAATGGCCCTTATACTAGTTGGAGCAAAAAAGGATGAAAATTTCTATCACTTATTTTCAGTCAACTAAACGTCACAAGATACCTCACCTGGTTTTCAGAAAGCCCATGCCAATTGCATGCATGTGTGCATATATGTGTGTGTGTGTGTGTGTGTGTGTGTGTGTGTCTACTAACATCCCATGACATTATTGTATTTCCATCAGTGCCTCTATTTCTGCTCAGAGACTAACATAAGCTCCTTTACTGATGGAAGACTGTTTTTGCACATGCAGTTGAAGGGCTAAATGAGAGCAAAAAAGAAAGCTGTTATGTGGATTGGGATGGGGTGGGAGGAGGGGAGGGAGACAACAAAAGCAATGTTAGCTCACAGTCATGACCAAGCACACAACCACGTGGCACAGAAGCCTTCAGCCCCAGGAGAGGTCACTCCTGCCCCGAGACTCCCTAATGAGCTGCCTGCGGGCCCTCCGTCCCTCCTTCCTGGAACACAGCCAAGGTCACGTGGGTACCTGGTCTAGGGAGCCCCGGGGGCAGCAGACTGAAAGGCCCCAAAGCCTAAGGGGATCGGCGGGCTCGAGCCCCACTGTGCCGAGGATGGATGTCAGATGGGGGAGGGACGGCGAGCACGGGCACACATCCCGAGACGCAGAAGAGAGGCCAGCCGGCCAGCTTACTGCCGTCGTAGTTGAGCGTGGCGAAGTTGGCCTGCTTCTCAGCACAGCCAGCGCTGTTGCACACCCTCATCTGCAGCTCATACCACGTGGCTTCCTGCAGGTCGTACAGGATGTACGACTTGGAGAGAGAGGTCCGCTGAGCCGTGGTCCAGACCGTGGTCCCGAAGGGTCTGTACTCGAGTGTGAAGGAGGTGATGGGGCAGCCGCCGTCATTCCAGCCAATGAGGTTCAGCCTCACGCGTGTGGTGTTGATGCTGGCGAAGAGTTCCTGCTCCTTCGAGAACTGGGGCTCTGCGGGAGAGGGCACAGGGGCATCAGCCACGGGGCACAGGAGTGAAGGCCACCAGGGTCGTCCCACAATTCCCTTGGGCTGCTTTCACCACAGGCGAGGGGCTCAGTCCAAGTCTGGGTCATGGGCGGCTGCTTGTCCACTATTTATAGGGATCTTACGGACCCATGTTCCCCAGGTGTGAAGGGGAACTCTGGGTGGGTAGAGGTTGTTTTTGTGAATCTTAGCGTTAGTACCCTGAAGAACAAAGCTATTCTCATGTATGTGCTTCCTTGAATGTTTTTTTTTTAAGTTGAGAATTATGTTTTATTTGGTAGACAAAACTGAGAACTTAAGCCCAGGATGCAGCCTCCCGGGTAGCTCTGAGGGACTGATCCTCCTTGAGTGGTTTTGAAGGAACCACTGTGATGTGCTGGGCTGACCCGTGTCCATTCAGGGACCTGACTCAAGAGAAGTCAGACTTGGATTTGGGAAGTACTCACGGGCATCCTTGCTATGCAAGCGGCTCACACTGGAGCCCAGGGACCCAGTGGGTATATTTCTGCATAAATCAACCCCTCATCATCTGAACCCTGGTACACGTTATCCAAAACTCAGATGTCACATCCAAATAACGCCTTCACTGTCGAATCTCTCGCTCTCCTGCCATCCCGTCCACACCACGGGATGAGAGTCAGCAGTGAGGAAACCTACAAAGACCCTCTCTCCGCCCCCTCACGTGCACTCACATGCAGCCATGTCCCTCCCTCCTGCTGGTGTTTCTGAGCTGCAAATTTCACCCCTGAACATCACTGCCCTGGGGTTCGCCTCCCTGAAGGTCCATTTTCAGAGGAAAAACCAACTCACACTCAAGGTTCACAGTCTACCCCGGTGACTTCTCACCTGGAAAGTGGGGCCTGTGAGACAATGTGACAGTTATAGGTGGAAGGGGGTGAGGTGACTAAGGGAGAAGGTCACCCCCGAAGAAGGTGAGAGGGCAAAGAGCACATTTCACGGCTACTCAGCCTGGGAACTTTCTGTCGGCACCAAAGCCCTTGATTTTCAAATGACACTCTTTTTTTAATATATTTATTTATTTTTATTGAAGTATAGTTGATGTACAATGTTGTGCTAGTTTCAGGTATACAGCAAAGTGATTCAGTTATACATATATAATCTATCTATTATTTTTCAGATTCTTTTCCCTTATAGGGTATTACAAAATATTGAGTAGAGTTCCCGGTGCTCTACAGTAGGGCCTTGTTGATTATCTATTCTGTGTACAGTTGTGTGTGTATCTGTTCATCCCAAACACCTAATTTATCTCTCCTGCTCACTTTTCCCCTTTGGGAACCATAAGTCTGTTTTCTATATCTGCGGACACTCTTCCTTTAAACTGCAAATGAAATAATGAAAAGAGAGAACCAGAATATTCTATATGGACTGGCCATCTCTTTCAATACCCTGTAACACTGCCAAACCCATCTGGGGAATAACAAAGTTCAAACTCACAAACGTGTAAATGTATGATGCATCTTTTCTGATCCTAGTCTCCCCTTCGATTTGGAAAACAGGAAATCTAGAAACTAAAGAAGGCTTACATACCTTTTCCTAATGTTTTCGCTTCTATGATTTCACTTATGCGCCCGGGTCCCACTCCATTTTGTGCAGTAAGAGTGAACTTGTACCAAGTCCCACATTTCAGATTTTCCAGGCGGTAAGAACGTTCGCTTGGGCTGATGGGAAAACTTCCCCACTGCTCACTATTATCCTCAGAGTACTGCAATATGTAACCTTCAGAAAACAAGAAATATTCCGAAGAGCGTTATTTGCTTTCTATCAGAAGTTTGCACCCTGCATGGGATGCGTTCTCAAAATTTGCACATCTTTGGAAGGGAACACCTGAGCTCTTGCTGACTCCAGGAAACTGAACCCAGGCTGGGAGAAGTACTGTGATGATATATTGATTATGAGGTATTTAGGCCACGCCAGACGTTACTACGGTGGGATTGCTGGATAGCGTGATGAAGATAAAACCACTTTCTGCCCATTCCCTTTAAAAGGTGTAACTGGGCAGCAGGGAATGGATACTGAATCTCTAAATATCTGACCTTGCGAGCACACGTGCCGAATGCCTGGGGATGGGCATGGTCTGAAGCTGGGTTCTTTTTAAGAGAACCAAAGCTCTGGAAAAGGGGTAAGTTATCAGCGGGGGTAGGAATCTTCTCAGCCAAGCCCTCCCAGTCCACAATGACTGTGCCAGACATTGTCCACAGCCTTTTACTCACATCACCTCGCGTAACCCTGTGGATTAGTAATTATGATCTCCGCAGTGCTGACGAAGAGACTGAGGTCCGGAGAGGTTAGGTGACCGCTCTAGGGTCTTATAAGCAAGATTCAAATCCTACCGCCAGAATCTGAAGCCTGCACTCCTGTGATCACGGAGACATCCCTCCCTGTTACACCTTCATCCCCGTCACCCCAGCCGCCTTCCTGGGGAAAACGTATCCTGTCTGCTCTGTCCTTGTCTCCTAAATGTTCACATCCAGGCAGCCCAGGACTGGCCTGCCTGATGCATCGTGTCCTTACACCAGCACACTGGCATCCTCCCTCCTGCCCATGGAATTCCATTTTTGACACCAGCGACGAAAGCACATCTCACCCCCACGCTACAGAGCCCCTGAACCCCCAGCTGGGAGCAGTCAGTGTTTTCCATGTGCCTCTCATGAGATCACCCATCTCTGATGCCCTCCTTCTGCAGCCACAGTCAGTACCATCCCACTGGCTTCCTCCTTCCCTCCCCGCCGGCCCCCTGCAGGCTTGGGGTCCCTCCTCCCTCCTCAGCCTCATTTTCCCTTCTGTGTTCCCGATCTGCAGTCCTGACAGCCCTCTCAGAGCCTGATATGTGAGTGATGCATCTGGGTCAGCTCCCCCGTCCTATCCCGACTTCGCCACCTCCCTGCTGCCCTACGCATCGGGGGGCGTTGTACTTTCCTTCCATTTCCTTCATCTAAACCACTTCTAGGAAGCTTTTCTAGCTCTTGGAGATGGGAACCCCCGTGTCAATGGCTTTGGCCACCCCTGTGCTTCAAGGACCCCTGGTCGCCTTTGTCTGGAAACCCTTCATTACTAAAGTTGGCTTCAACTCTAAGACCTTCTGCTCCAACACCCTTCCTGTACTGCCTCTCCCATGATCTCACACTTACAGAACCAAGACTTCCTTTCCTCTGAGCCTGGAGTCCTAGGGTCCCTTGGACTCCTGCCTCGGTACCCCATTTTTTTTTTTTCATAAAATGCTTCTCCACCTAGCCTAGAACCTCTGGTAGACCATTTCAATCAGGAGCCTGGTTTCACTCACTCTGTGACTCCTCACCGCACTTACCCTGCCGGTCAGCAGCTTTGCTGACCCGTGATCCACTTTTCTGCCCCACTGTCCGAGATCACTCGAGCAACTCATTAAACCGTGGTAACTGTGACCCCTACACTTTGTGCCATTCCTCTGCAGCTGGGGCCTTGCTCACGCTTAGCAATGGCTTCGTTTCTTGATTAATGACTCCCTGTGCATTTCCCACGGCAGCTGTTACAAATCGTTCCCTCTCCTCAAGCCCACAAACACATCCTCACTCCTAATCATCCAATTATTCAAAAAAAATAATCTCACCTTTCTCTTTGCCAAAAAAAGAAAGATCTTCCCCTTTTCCCAGTGGAGTGCTAATCAATGTTTAACAACTGGCTCTTGGGGAAAAAAAAAAAAAAGCCCTGATGGGTAGCATTTCTGATTTCTTCAGTGTGTAAATATCCCCAGCTGGGCCGTGGTCACCGAGGGCAAAGTTGGGAAGAGGGGTGGCAACGTGCTCTCATGGGCTGGAGGGAGATGGCTCCAGACACCACTGGCCTCACCCTAAGACACCCCTGTATTTCCTGTTGTCTTCTCGCCTTCCTCCTCTCTCAGAAGAAGGATGTCCTCTGCCGGCAGAACTCTATCCGTTATCCTTTCCCACCTGCTCTACAACCCCTTTTGTCCCGTGGCTCCTTAACCCCGTGCAACCTCAGTCTCCTCTGGGTTCTCTCCCTCCCCTTAGTCTACAACTTGCTCAGAATGTTCTCCCAATGCCACTTAGGCTGGGATCATCACGCTAACTCATTCCTTCAGTAGAAAGTCCCTTCATTCTTTGCTACTCTGTGCTAATTGCAAAAGCTTTGTGCAAATAGACCGCTTCCCATCTTTCAGTACTTTCTAAGTCAGAACAGTCACTGTGGTTACTTAACTGACGCACTGAGTACCTGAATGGATGGTACAGCGTTGACAACACGGGGAAGAAGCACAATGCAGCATCTTGGGGGAAGAGATGACCACATTTTTTTCTTTCTTTTTTTTTTGCATGTGTTAATATTTCACTCATATTGCATGCATGATACTCATCTTATGAATGGGATTCCTTGGATGAATGGGTGAGTTTCAACAAATACCATAAAAATAGATGTGTGGTTTTTTGCATAGGTAATGGAAGAATTAATTATATGATGAGTTTGTGGGAGAAAGAAACTAACACATAACGGTTACTTGATAAATATGTGTCCCTTATCTGCCCGTAGATGATGACAATGAATCAACTGTTGTGGGCCACCTGTCTCTCATTACCTCTGATAGAACTGCCTCCGTTGTCCCCAGGAAGCCATGAAAGGGTGATGGAGGAAGAGGTGGTTTTGGAAACTGTTAGCCGAGGCTGATCTGGTGGAACTAGGGAGGAAACAGTTTTTAGAAAACAAGAATTAGTTGTTCCCATCTTCAGTCTTCTGTAACAGTCATTTACCAAATGATTTTTTAACAGCCATTTATTAAATAAGTGTTTCAGGTTGACAAAATACGCAATTCACTTCTGTCAAAATGTCTGTTTAGTTGAAATCCTGGGCTAAAGAGATAGAAGAGAATGATCCCATTATGTAAAGAAAAGTCAACCACATTTCTACTTGGAATTATTTCCTCATTCCCTCGCCGATTCCTTACATTTCTGGTGGCTCACCACTAACCGAAATCTTCCGTGAACTTACTAAGGATCCATGCATTATTTTACTCTGAAGTTCAGCCATGGTTCAAGTGAGAAAGATAAATGTCACTCACTTAGCTTTTCAGTTCTCAGCGATATGAAAGGGGGAGAGGAAGCCTGGCTAGTGGGAAAAAAACTGCAAAAATGTCCACTATTTCACGTACTCCCCTGCTCAAGAGGCAACACACACACACACACACACACACACACACATTCAGCTCTGAACTCAAAGGTGTGCCATTGAGTGGCAGCACAAAAACTTGAATAGTCACACAAGGTTTGAAGAATACATACTTCTAATCAATGGGCCTCAGTAATATTTTGGATTAGCTCTGCAGACAGCAATACTGAAAAGTTTAGAAAGGTTATCCAAATTATATAGAAACCTTCTCATAAAATGTCCTTCTCTTTTCCTCCAAGAGAAGCCTGATATATTAACCCAAAGCCATGAAAAATGGATTCATCTCTTTAGAGTCATCATATAGTGTCTATCTCCAAAAATGCCCTGAAATCTCCTGACTTCAAGTTACTTGAAATTCCAGATCAATTTTGCATTATTTAAAAAAATATATAGTTCTTCCCCTTCCCTCCCCTCCCATGGAGGACAACATTGGTTTTATTTTTCACTTGCTGTGATTTATTAATGTGATAGCACTTAAATCCGGAGACGTTACACTTTGATGTTTTCTAATAATAAAATATCACTGTGCCTCTAAATTTGAACCCAATCAGTGGCCACCAGGGATTTTACACATGATTTTAATTTGACAATCTTAAATTTGTCATGTACTTTTGGTGTATGATATCAAGAAAAATTACATACACTGTATTAAATACACAATTAAACATTAATGCCCTACAGAGTTTTAGTTTGTGTCCTTTTCATATACATTGCATATGACAATTCAGTTAATTAGCATTCATAAAACACCTCAGTTCAGACTTTCTTCTTGCTGGTGTATTCTGGGTTACACTTGTACACGTGTGAAGTAAATCCTGCAATTAGTGGACATTATTAAGAAGGGCTTTTTCAGGGCTTCCCTGATGGTGCAGTGGTTGAGAGTCCACCTGCCGATGCAGGGCACATGGGTTTGTGCCCCAGTCCGGGAGGATCCAACATGCCACGGAGCAGCTGGGCCCGTGAGCCATGGCTGCTGAGCCTGTGCATCCGGAGCCTGTGCTCCGCAACGGGAGAGGCCACAACAGTGAAAGGCCCGCGTACCACAAAAAAAAAAAAAAAAAAAGAAGGGCTTTTTCAGCAATGCACACCTAAAGACAAATGAGACTAGGCTCCCTACGTGAAAAAATGTAAACAGTGTTATCTCTCAGGTTATGAATGCTTTTTATTTACTTTGATTTGTTTAATTATATTCTCCAAAATGAACATCCAAGTTTTCGTAATATGAAAGTAGCAATTAGCTCTTTATAAAGGCTGATTTTTAAATTTGTTCACTCTTTGCACACAGGCATACATACAAAAAGAAGCATCAGAAAGAGTCCCAAAACGTGGTACCTTGTACTTGTAAATTTAGAATAATTTCATCTGATCCCCAGTTGTTATTGGCGATGCAACTGTAATATCCAGAATCTTCCGCCTTCACCGTCCGGATGACGAAGCTGCCATTGCTGAAGACGCTTCTCCGCCCATCAACCGTTACGAGGCTGGGTGTCCCGTTACTACCTCACGGGAAGAAAAAGGCGCAGATTAAAGAAATTACAATCCAAGTTAGCTGAGGTTGGGGAAAAGCATAAACACTCTTTCTGAAGCAAACAACCCATCTGGAAGGTTATATTAAGGAAGAACTAAACGATGATTATATGACAGAAACAGTCACATAGCTGAGTTGTGTCCTTTGTAAAAAGTGCTGTGTTGAAGTGAGGTCTGTGTGAAGTCCTGGCTACTGGCTGCATAGGTCAATGCTTGTATCCCAATGGGAATTGCTTCTGTGGGCAGACGTGTCATTTTGACCAGATCAGACAGGGACAACTAAATTTTGGGGTCGCTTGTAGATTCACTTAAAGTTACAGTTGTTAACGATTTTGGCATAAGAAATGAACTGTGGTATGCCAAGAGGGTGATGAGCTGACTTTAGTATAAAGAGAGTTCCCTTGGCGACATCTGTGGTCATCCCCACATCCAGTGGAATGCCACCGGACCTCGGGAGCTTACTTATTTCCTTCGTATTAACTGACTTAAAAGAGATGAGAAAGTGGTCACTGGGCCAAGACCATCATTTCAATAGTTTGTGTCTTTTAAGCATCTTTGTTTGAAAATAGGAACTCTTCCGAAACAATTTTATACCAAATCTCTAGGCTCATCAGTGAATTCCCAGCGCTTTATTTACATCTTAATTTCTGTCTCTGAATAAAGTTACTTAAAAAAGTTACACGAACAGAATCCATCTCACCCATTTCCTCCCTTCCGTCTCATCTGCTGTTGTTGTAATAATTCCTACTGAGCACGGAAAACCAGATTTTATATTAGCGAAGTCTTAATGCATTCCATTTCTTAAAGTTATTTCTCAGAGCATTTGAGTTAGTGTTAACTGGTCCGTTATCTTGGAAGGAGAAGAGATAAGTGCTAATTCTCCAGTCACTTTGGGTACGTTCATCTCAGATATACAGGAGATTTTCATGATAAGGTACAGGAAGCTTCCACGGAGATTACTGGGCTGGCTAGACTATTCTCCTCGGAAGCATGGTCTTATGAATGTAAAGCTCAGAATTTTTAGAGAATTGACAAGATAGATCAGATCCTTTTAGTGCTAAAGCTGAGATTCTTCCGCCACCGCCCTCAACCAGCTTCCTCTCTATCGCAGAAGAGTGGATAGTTTTCCTGGAGCTTTCAAGAGTGTAAATATACAAAATGAGACCACCAGACTCAGCACGGTGTGCCTGATGTACTGAGGGCATACATTGGGTTACTGGTTACCTGTCTTTCATCCACTTTACCGCAGGAGAAGGGTCCCCAACAGCTTTACAAGGCAAGGCGATGTCTTTCATCCATGGAGTAGTCACTGTGCCACTGAAGGTCAGGATTCGTGCGGGAGCTGAACCACCAAACAGAGCAGAAGCCCAGTAACTACACAGAGTCATCTACACAGAGGCCAAGGCGATCCTCCCCAAGCCAGCAACACCCCAGAAAGGAGAGTGTATCTCTGCCAATCAATGTCACACCTGCCGACACTATTCTTGGTATCAGAGCGCATCTAAGGGATGTTCATTTTATGAACATGCAAACTGCCGAAAACCCCTATTGTAGCATTTTATCCCCTTGTATTGACTAAACCACAAGGACCCCAAATGAAGCACTTGGGGCTTCGTAAGCCCAGCAGCTCCAAGATGTGCTTTCTATGAGCCCAGTTATTTTTCAAAGCGCTTATTAAGCAATTTCTCTCAACACCCAAAACTGCACATTAAAACATACTCGTAATATCTGAGAGAATAGACAAAACAAAACATGAAGTCCCAAGACGGGAAGAAGTAAAACTGTAATGACTTCTATTTATCGATTTTGTGGTACTTTCCCGACTTTATTATATCAGCTCGATCTTCAGCACAAACGTTAAGGAAAACAAACATTTCCAGACTGGCCTCCTTGAAGAGCCACCATTTGCTTGGGGCAGTGATTCAGATGCTGGAACAGGGGCATCTCCTGGGGACATGGGCCCTGGTACAATCCCAAAGTGGCTGCAGGGCCCAGGAAGTGGAGAGGAAAAAGCCCAGGGCAGCCCCATGTCAGCAGGGGCCTCCTTGGAGACCAGAGGGGCCCTGTACTGACAGGCTCCTAGTGCCACTTTCTTGGGTGAGACGCAGAAGCTGACAGAGATGCCAAGATACGAGTCCTCCAGAGGTTGAATGATGTGCCCGGCCTTTGCCTTTCACTGGGACACTGCTTTCTGGGCCACTCTCTAGAAGCTCAGCCCATCTGGATGCACAGACAAGGAGCCCACCGGTGGAAGGCAGTTCCAATCTGATGATGGACCCATAAAGATGGGACCAGTGTTGGCACCCCTGCACCATTTTGGGCTTGAGGGTTGAGACTGGCCGGCAGATGTGGGGAGAGGACTTCTCAGGAGAGTGCTGGAATGCCAGGAAACGTGGAGTTCCCAGAGCCTGGTCTAGAGCACAAAGCTTTCATCACTGAGGTCTGCCAGACCGCTCTGACTTTTGTTGTTAGAGCAAAAGCCACCCATGTGTCTGAAGCAACGTTCCCTGCCTGCAGGGGAAGCTGCAGCTCTTCCTCCTTAGAGAAGGGTCTTCGGAGGTGGCTCACGGATAGCACCCTTCACCTGGAAATGGAGTATTCCGGGGCAGAGCCCGCTTTATCACTTACTGACCTTTCTGATTTTCTATCACGGTAACAAAAATATCCCGGGCAGGTAGCATCGGATTTCTGACATTGGAAGTTTGGCATTTTCCCTTTCAAACCCTTCAGACCATCCTTTTATGATGAGGAATATCCTTGCAGCAAAATGGGGGTGATTAGGGAAACCCAGCTAGAGTTGGGGGGCTTTCAAGCTTTCTAACATCCCCTCCCCCTGTAAGAAATATATTTGACATTGAATCCCAGAAGCTGCACATCTAATGTGTGTGTAAATGAAAACACAGGTACGTAGAAAAGTTCCACACATTCATGCTTACTGTGTATGATGCATTCTGATATTATCTACTTTCTTTTCAAGCCTAGCTAGTCTAGCCCATTTGACTCTTTCATTTTAGTTCTTTAATATGCTGGCTGTAATGCCTAAACTTAATTCCAGGACTTATGAGTGGTTTTCCACTAGGCTTTTGAAAAACACTGGCTAAAACCACTTCATCTTCAAGCCCAGCACGCCCACTTTCTAGAATTAATGTCCGTTGGTGGAAGTTGGAATTCACAGGATCCTACTCTGAAATTCTAAGACTAAGCAGACTGGAGCGGGCGAGAGAATTAGCTAGCATCTTTGCTAAAAATGCAGACTCCTACTCTGGCTCTGTGATGCGGCAGACCTTGGGTGGGCTCCGGGGGTCTGTCTTTGAACAAGCACCTCAGGTGATTCTGATGAGAAACCGTAGCCCACGAGCAACCTGGACACCCCTCCCAGCTCCTGTGCTGCTCCAGCCACGGGCCATGTGCTCTGGGTCTGCCCCCCACGCCCCAGCCCCGGCCCTGGGCTCCTTCCCAGGATGCCGTTCCCCCAGGACTGGGTGTGTGGTTTCATTCTGCTGCTTCCTCCACCAAAGCAGCAGCCCCTCTTCCTGAACTTTACCCTGGATTTTTGGACCCCCCAGATCTGCCACGGCTGCCAGCCTGCCTTTATCTTCCGACAACTGCAAAACAAGCGGCACCAGCTTCCTCAGCCTGCAGGTGGCCCCGTCTGTCCAGCTTGGACCTTTCGGCCCTTATGGTTTACGGTTTGCCAGGGTCTGGGGCTCCTGGGTGGTGCCTGCCAGCCGGATGTCTGCTCCACCCCGGAGGTGTTCTCTAGCTCAGCCCCTTTCTGGAAAACCCATGGAGATCAACCCTAACTCTGGGTGAACCCCATTTAAGCATGAGAAGCTGAACATTTCTGGAGAAATCCACGTACCCGGGAACCTGGGAACCCCCGTCGATTTACAGTCACTAACCTCACCTGGCTTCTCCACTCTCCCAGCCAGTGTCAGTTTCGTTAGTAAGTTTCCTCCCGCTTCTCTGCAATGATGACTTCCTGTTGTCCCTTCTTTTCTCAAACTTCTGGTCCTTCCTTCACAGCTCCAAACTGCCTGATACTTGATACAGAAACTGGAAGACCCCAGCCGGTAGCTTCGCATTTCCTGCCACTGGATCTCAAAACCCCCTTGTGTTTCCTTCTCCAAAGCTCATCCCACGGCCGTTGGCTCCTTGTCTTGTATTACCCACCCCTCCCTGTCCACGGAGTCTTCCCACTGCCACACGGCATGCTCTGCAGCTGACACGGTAAACCTCAGAAACCAGAGTCTTGCCTGGGGTGAGACCCTGCCCTCGCTCCCGCTTCTCCTTCCTGTCACTTCTTCCTGGTGATGTACGTTTAGAGAATGTTCTGCTCAGTCCCTCTGCTGCCCCACCTCCCATCCACTTTCTCCTGTCACCCGGTCCTCGAGCCCCACCACAAATGCTCTCTGGAAGGTCCCTGAGGTCCCCTGTGTGGCCAGACCCAAGGGCACTGCCAGTCTTGCTTCCCTTGGTCTCCCGGCAGCAGCATCTCTGCCGAATTCCCGACGTCGCCCTCCTGGTCCTGCCCCTGCCTGTCTGGCCTGACACCCTCTTCTTTGCCAGCTCCCGGGCCTCTCCCTCCCCAGTGCAAGCCGACATGTGCTTCCAGCTACCCCTGGACCTGACTCTGCGCCTCCCTCTGTGGTCCAGGTGGGCTCTCCCCAGCCCAGGTGTGAGGGGTGCCTGGGTGCCAACCCCACTCCTTCTCTGCCTCCTGCCAGATGTCTCTGAAGAGTCAGGACTCGCCCAATGGCACAGGATCTCCAGTGGATAGCTCTCAGTCACATCAGACTGGATGTGTCCAAAACGTCCCCACATCCTTTCACCTGCCTCACAAACCCCTTCCTCCACGGTCATCCTCTCCAGTACATGACACCACCACCTACAACAACGCGCGCTAGATTTGCTTGTTCGTTCCGGCTCTCCCCCTGTCCCCCGCATATCGTCCACTGAGTCCCATCACTTCTACACCCAGGACACACCTTTCAGGCCCCTCTGCTACCACGCTAGCCCAGGCCACACTGCCTGACTGCTCGGGCTCCTGTCTGGCCTCCTGTGTTTCCCACCTTTACCTCCCTGTGATCCACTCAGGATATAGACATCAGCATGGTCTTCAAACACACCTGCCATTAGGTGTCACGAGTACACCTACTGATGTAAGATGTCAGTGATGGAGAAACCTGACGTGAAGTGCACAACTCTATTTCCTAGCATCACAATTTCTCTGTAAACCTACAGCTGTTCTAAGAAAACATCTTAATCCACGTGCACACACAAAGATAGGATCACGTCTCTCCTCTGGCTCAGACTCCACAGTGTCTTTCCATTTTGCTTAGAGTCGAGTCTGAAATCCTTAACACAGCCTTGAAGGCCCAGCCCCGCCAGGCCTTTGCCTTCCCCCCGGCTCTCCTGAGACCACTGCCCCCTCCCCAGACACACGGGTCCAGCATCCAGACCTCCGACACACGTAACTCTTCCTAGACTGGAGGCCTTTGAACACTGGGACGCATCTTCTTCCCTTGCCACGTAACTGCATTTACTCGTCCTTGGGTGGCCAAGGCTCTAAGTGGGGTCTGTTCCAAAGTGGGTTCTCTAAAGCATTTATTGACGTTTGCAATTATACATGTATATTTGTGTTGCTTTGTTTATTGTGTCCCCACCCGATTTTGAGCTCCACGAGGGCAGAGAGTAAACACGTCTCTTCTAATCCTTAGAAGAGACTCCTGTGTGCTCACCGCACCCTGTTTCCTTTTCATTCTGGACATTCAGCCTGGCTTCATCTCCAAGCTCTGCTCTGAAATTAGGTGCGACCCATGTTTCATTCTATACAATGGAATATGGGTAAAAATGAAGTAAACACGTCCACATCTGGCCGGTGAAAACCTTCTTTATGAGACTCCATGCTCTCTTTCTCCATCTACATGGCTGGAAATAAAGGACCCAGGATCTCAAATCACAAGGTGGAAGAGGCCAGGATCCCTGAGTCACCATGTGGAATGAGCCACCCAGGAAAGCCACCGAGTCCAGAAACATCTGTTTTGGTCTGGGTTATCAGGTTAAGTCACTGACACTTACAGGGTTTTTGGCTACAGCAGTCAGGCTCCCTTGACAAAATCACCCCTGTACTGCTAGCATAATGCCTGACATACACTAAGCGCTCAAAATGATTTATTAAATGACCAAATGGCACCCGATACCCCCAGACAAGTCCTATTCCCGTGGAAGTAGCCACTTTCCAGTTGTTTCCCCTCTACCTTAGCCAAGCCATTCCTGGCTGGGTCTGGAGACGTAACATTGAATGAACAAGAGTACAGAAGAGGTGAGGCTATCTCTAACCCTACATCATATGTTGCATTTCTTTGTTTTAAATCCCACAGTCCTGATGCCCTTTGATAATCACTGTTTTCTAAGTGTTAGAAAGTGTATGTTGGGGGTGGCTGGATATTATGATCAAACAGTACAAGAGACAAAAAAAATCCACCATTTATATTCCTCACCAACAATACACTTATCTCCTATTTGAACGTATGTTCACAACGTGACACCACTCTCTTTTTCCTTCACCACTTTATTCTGCCTCTTTCTTAGCTGTCACATTACCAGCATGTTATCAAGCACTCTTAGAGGGCAAGTTGGAATCTTGGAATGTTTATTTTCTCTTTCAGGCACGTAGAAGCCTTATGAGTAATAAACTGCCAATGTGGCGTATTCCCAAACCCGGGACAACTCCTATCGGCCTGCAATTGTGAGGTAAACGCATTTATTCATGACAAGGGCGAATTTAGGGGGACTCTAACCGCCACATGGTAGCAATGACCAGAAGTAGAATAAGTGGACTAATTCTGTGTCTATACGTGCTTTTTAGGGCCAGATTTAACATTTCAACGTGAAGATATTATATTCACTTTTAGGAACTTTTTCTTCCTAAAGCAAACTTCCTTTTGTTCCTTAAGGTCTTTGTATACAGCATTCCATCAATAGAAGAAGAACTAATGATTGTCTTACATTCATAGGTCTCTAAATTCCATAGACCAAAAAATAGACATTTCTCTTTAAGAAGCACCAGACCTGATTTTGAAGATATTAGAACTTGCTTGGGAAGCTGTTATGCAGTGATTTTCACCTACCCAAAGGGGTGAATGGGGGCTCTTTCTCCTAATTTCCCTCAAGGCACTGGAAGTTGTAAAGCCACTCATCCTTAGGAGGATGCTTTCCTGATTTGCACAAAAGCCCAGTGCCAGCTAGCAGCAAATCTATTTCTTGGGCTGAAATGTGATAACACATGGTATTCTGGTTTACTTGATCTTTAGGGCATTTTAAGCGTTATTTCAGAGAGAACAGTGACTTAAAACCAGTCGAATAGTCACAGGCAATGAGGCCCTTGCCATAATGGGTGGCATACCTTTAGCTACTGGCTCCACTGTGATGATTTCACTGCTGTTGCCTCTCCCGGCTGAGGTCACGGCCACCACCCAGACGCTGTACTGCCGATTCCGACTCAGGTTAGGAATTCTGTAGGAAAATGAGTCAGGAGAGGCTTCAAACTCGCTGATCACCTGTGAGAGGAGACATAAATGTTCCCACATTCAAGGAGGCCAATGGCACAAATGGATCTCCTAAAGGAATGCTTATTAACACATTATCTGTTATAAGAAACAAAAGCCACCTCTCCTCCCTCCCTAAAAGGCTGGATCTGCAATATCTACATAGTCTGAATTTGTCTATGCAGCAGCTATGACAGCCACCAATGAGTAATTTAACCCTTTACATTATGGGTCACGGCACGGCTGTTTTGTGCTGGGGTGGAATAACAAGAACCAGATGGACCATTCTACCCGAGACAACCAAAGAACACACAAAATATAGGAAACAACCTTAAAGGCATTGCACATCAGGTAATGAAGGAGAGTGATCATCTCCCTGAAATATGGGAAATAAATGAGGTGAGGCCAACAGTTGCAGGGTTGCTACATTTTTGTGAGAGTTGCCAGGCCATGGCACAGAGAGGGGAACCCAGGAAGAGTCCAGCAGCCTCCCTGAGTCAAGGAGACAGAGCTGAGAGCCTGGAAGGGGGCTGGAGTCCCCAAGACAGAGCACCGGGAAGACAGCTACATGGAGAATCTGAAGAGAGTCCCACTGGGTCTTCAGCTGAGCAGATGTGTGCATGAGGAGAAACTATCTGAGGCCAGGGAAAGAACCACCTGAAAGGATTGGACGTCCCGGTGCTCAGCTTTCACGCAGGGCTGGGAATAGTGCCTGCTCCCACCAGCCAGACTGGAAGCCCTCGAGATCCATGGAACCATTGGACATAGTGCCTAAGGGTCTTACCTTGGTGGTGGGGAATAATTAGCCCTAGACTGAACACCATACTGGTATCGCCTAACAAATATTAAACGCAAGATTCATAAAAATCAAACTGTCATCAAGGAACTGAACTGCATCTAAGAATAAAAGTCAAAAATTTTACAGGAATAAAAATATCCAGTACCCTGTAAGGTAAAAGTCACAATGTTTGGCATTCAATAAAAATTTTCTAGATATGAATAACCCAACTATCTAGCAACTTGTGAACAGATAAAATGTTTTGCATCCAAACAATGGAGGATTATTCAGCAATAGAAAAAATGAAGTACCAATACATGCTTAACTTGGATGGGTCTTGAAAACATTATACTAAGTGAAAGAAGCCAATCACAAGAAACTATACACTTATGGTTACCTTGTATGAAATGTCCAGAATAGGCAAATCCCCAGAGACAGAAGGTAGATTAGTGGTTGCCAGGGGCAGGGTGGGAGAGAGGAGGACCGGGGATAGATTGCTATTGGGTATGGGTTTTTCTGGGGGGGATTATGAATGTTCTAAAATTAGATAATGATGGGGATCGTGCAACTCTCTGAATATTCTAAAAGCCACTGAATTGTATACTCTCAAAGCATGAATTTCATGGTATGTGAATTATAACTCATAAAAGCTATTATAATGGATGGAGCTAGAGATTATCATACTAAGTGAAGTAAGTCAGAAAGAGAAAGACAAATACCATATGATTGATATCATATGTGGAATCTAAAAATAGGACACATGTGAACTTATCTATGAAACAGACTCACAGACATAGAGAACAGATTTGGTGGTTGCCAAGGGAGAGGGGCGTGAGGGAGGGATGGATTGGGAGTTGGGGATTAGCAGATGCAAACTAGTATATATAGAACGGATAAACAAAAAGGGAACTATATTCAATATCCTGTGATAAACCATAATGGAAAAGAATATGAAAAATAATATATATATGTATAACTGAATCACTTTGCTGTACAGCAGAAATTACCATCTTTTTTAACATCTTTATTGGAGTATAATTGCTTTACACTGTTGTGTTAGTTCCTGTTGTATAACAAAATGAATCAGCTATACGTATACATATATCCCCATATCCCCTCCCTCTTGCGTCTCCCTCCCACCCTCCCTGTCCCACCCCTCTAGGTGGACACAAAGCACCGAGCTGATCTCCCTGTGCTATGTGGCTGCTTCCCACTAGCTATCTCTTTTACATTTGGTAGTGTATGTATGTCCATGCCACTCTCTCACTTTGTCCCAGCTTACCCTTCCCCCCCTTCCCCCCATCCCCGTGTCCTCAAGTCCATTCTCTATGTCTGTGTCTTTATTCCTCCCTGCCCCTAGGTTCTTCAGAACCTTTTTTGTTTTTAGATTCCATATATATGTTAGCATATGGTATTTGTTTTTCTCTTTCTGACTTACTTCACTCTGTACTACCATATGACCCAGCAAACACAACACTTTAAATCAACTATACTTCAATAAAATGAATTTTTAAAAAGCTGCTATAAAAAATTCCACAAGGATGATTATAATTTTTGTGAATTTCTGTTTGAATAATCATAATAATAATAATAATAAATCCCACAAGGACTCAGAGGCAAAAAAAAAAAAAAAAAATCCAGAAATGCAAAGAAACAAATAAGAAAAAAGGACTCGTGAAAAAAATAAAATTTAATCAATCAAAATTGACCCATAGGGCTTCCCTGGTGGTCCAGTGGTTGAGAGTCCGCCTGCTGATGCAGGGGACGTGGGTTCGTGCCCTGGTCCAGGAAGATCCCACATGCCGCGGAGTGGCTGGGCCCGTGAGCCATGGCTGCTGAGCCTGCACGTCTGGAGCCTGTGCTCCACAATGGGAGAGGCCACAACAGTGAGAGGCCCGCGTACCACAAAAAAAAAAAAAAAAAAAAATTGACCCATAATTGACACAGATATTAGATTTAGCACACAAGGGCATTAAAACTGTTATTATAATTGTATTATAACCAGATATTAAAAAATCTAAATAGATACATGAATGATATAAAAAGACCCAAGTCAAACTTGAGATGAAATTACAATATGTGAGATGAAAAATACACTGGATTAGATTATTAGCAGATGAGATCTTGCAGGAAAAAAAAAGGTTAGTGAACTTGAAGATATATTAATAGGTGGAACACAGAGATAAAAGAGAATACAAAATTTAACACAGCATTCGTGAGCTACGGAACAACATCAAGCAGCTTAACATACGTGTAATTGGAATCACTAAAAGAGGCAGGATAGAAAAAACATTTGAAGAAATAGTGGCTGAAAATTTTCCAAATTTGATGAAAACTATAAACCCAGAAAACCAAAAATCTCAATAAAACCCAGCCACAAAAATATGAAGAAAACCACACCAAAGCACATCATAATCAAATTGCTCAAAATCAGTGATAGGGAGAAAATCTTACAAGTAGCCAGAGAAAAGACATATTATATATGCAGGCACAAAAATAAAGATGTCTCAGACTTCTTGTCAAAAACAATCCAAGTGCTATAGTCTGAATGTCCCCCCTAAATTCATATACTGAAACCACACTCCCAAGGTGTGGCTTTTGGGAGGTGAAGGGCACCCATGGGATCAGCGCCCTTATAAAAGAGGCCCAAGAGACCTCCCTTGCCCCCTTCTGCCGTGTAAGGATACAATGAGGAATCTGCAACCGGGAAGAGGGCTCTTACCTACCATGATGGTACCATAATCTCAGATTTCTAGCCTTCAGAACTGTGAGAAATAAGCCTCTGTTGCTTAAAAGCACCCAATCTATGGCATTTTTGTCATAACAGCCCACGCTGACTAAGACACCAAGTAGGAAGACAGTGGAACAACAGTTTCAAAGTTTTGAAAGAAAAAAGTCAACCTAGAATTCTATATTCAACAAACATATTTTAAAATGAAAGAGATTAAAAGACTTTTTCAAATATAGAAAAAGCTGAAAGAATTAATCATCGGCAGAGCCACACTACAAGAAATGTTAAAGAAAGTTCTTCAGGCAGAAGAAAAATGATACCAGGTAGAAATATAAGCTTACACAAAGGAATGTAACATACCAGAAATGGTAACAATGTAAATAAATACATATGATCTTTTATTATTTACATCTCATTAAAAGATAATTGATAATTAAAAGATAATAAAAATATAGTGTGGGGTCCATAAAATATATAAAAGTAAAATGTATGAAAACAATTGCACAAATATTAGGAAGGGAAAAAAAAATGGAAGCATGGTATTGTAAGGCTCTCAAACTGTACGTGAAGTACATAATATCACTTGAATGTAGAATGAAAAGGGATATGCATTAATCCCAAAGAAACCACTAAAGTTACAAAATAAGAGTAAAACAAAACTAATGAGACAACAGAAAATAAAATAGAATTATAAAAAATATTCAGTTGATCCAAAGAAGTCTAAAAAGGAGTAAAGAGGAAACAAATAGGACAATAAAAAAGTAGCAAGATTATAGATTTAAACCTACGTCGATATACCTATAATTATTTTAAGTGTAAATGATCTAAAATCCTAATTAAAAGCAGAGATTTTGAGACTGGATATAAAAGTAATACCTAACTATATGCGGTCAACAAAAAATGCTTTTCAAATATAAAAATACAAGTAGGTCAAAAATAAAAGGACAGAAAATCTATCCCAGGCTAACACCAATCAAAAGAAAGTTGCAATGGCTATATTAGTATCAGACAAAGTAGATTTATGGGCAGAGAATATTACCAGTGATAAAGAAAGTAATTTTATAATGATAAAGGGATCAATTCATCAAGAGGACACAACAATCCTAAACATCTATGAACTTAATAACAAAATAGCAGTCCAGGCAGACAAACACAGAAATTAGTACTGAGAAATGGGGTGCTGCTGTAATAAATACCTAAACATGTGGAAGTGGCTTTGAAATGGGTAGAGGCTGGAGGAGTTTTGAGGCTGATGATAGAACAAGCTGAGATTGCCATGAGGTGTTCGCCAAAGGTGATTCTGGTGAGAGCTAAGAAAGAAAAGAGGAGAGCTGAGGGAAAAGTCTCAGTCTTCTTAGAGAATACGCAAATAATAACGAGCAGAATGCTGGTAGAAATGCGGATGGTAAAGGCCATTTTAGTGAGGTCTCAGATGGAAATCAGGAACATGTTATTGGACAATGGAGAAAAGGCAATCCTTGTTACAAAGTGGCAAAGAAGCTGGCTGAATTGTGGTCATGTTCTAGTATTTTGTGGAAGGTAGAACCTGCAAGTGATGAAATTGGATGTTTAGCAGAGGAGATTTCTTAACAAAGTGTTGGTTCCTACTGACAGTGGTAGTAAAGTTGAGAAGAGAGACATAAATTGAAGAAGGAATTGGTAGCCCAAAAGGAACTAGAACTTAAAGATCTGGAAAATTCTCAGCCTATCCATATTGTAGGGAAACTAAAGTCCAGAGTAACTGACTCACTGAGGTCACTGTGCCAGACAAAGGTGATCAGAGACTCAAGCTCAGGGCTTCTGATTCAAGTCCAATGCTGCTTCCTCACACCCCATGCTGCCAATTGCAAGCAATCAAACACGTGAAGAGCTTACTTTTACCCTTGTGAGCTGTAAAGTAAACCTCATGTAGGTCACGAGGCTGCATAAGCTGCAGCCCCAGCTCTGCAATTAAACAGGGGACACAAGTGTTAATATACCTCCTCATTGTCATAAAACCTATGCTCTCTCAACAAAATATAATGTCAGAGAATTTCCCATTGTCAAATATTTAACATACAGATACCTAGTGCAGATGATTAAAGGGAGACTATGGGACCCTTGCACAGAGTGCTCAGATGTGCATACGTGCTAGGGTGCATCTGTGCATCTGTACTCCACTTGCCCCACTTTAGCCACCCAACCCCCATCCCCTTATGCATACCAGCCTGACTCCGCGATAGAAAATCATGGGGAACATTAATTCCTTTAGAAGTTCAGAGGGAATTTGACTTGTTTCCTGGAAAACCAAGAAGACAATCCCAAGACTATGTGTACTTGTGTTCTGTAATGTTCGAAGGCAATGTTGTTGCCAAATTAATTTTACAAAGCTTATGATGTGCAAATTATAACAATTGCGCTTACTGAACATTCAGCTTCAACAGAGCTTTAAAATATATTTACAAAATTTTCCATGAAGAGTGCAGAGTCCTTAGTTAAAGCTCAATCACTATCCTGTCTATAAGCTACAATTGGCCCTTATTTAGTTAGTTTTTACCTGAATCATACCTGCAAATTACCTGAAGCATAGCTAAAATCAATAAAACTATGATTTCTTATGCAACAATATCTGTTTCACCATTTACAGAGAAGACTAACCAAAAGTTGAAGTAAAAGAGGTTTATTTATAAAAACTTCCCCCAGTTGGAATGACCTTTCTCTAAGGATTAGGATAGAAAATTAGAGTCAAGCTATTCAGGGGTTCCTACTGGTTATTTGGGAAAATTGGTTGCACTGTGCTCCCCTGATGACTGCCATAAAATTGGGCACCAGTTTTTTGGTCTCAGTAGCAGGCCAAGAAGAAAATTGACTGAACAATTTAAATAATTGAAGAGTTGATTCGTTTTCTTTGTTATATATGTAACTGGATATTAAATGTGACTTTTCCTGTTATCATGAAGTTTTAGCAGTGTCCTTAAGAGGTGAGAATAGTCCCAAAGATGCCAGTACTTTCTTTCCTTACAAAAATGTGAGACCACCTATGCAGGGATTTCTGATTCTAATGTTCCGACCGTCACTTATCTCTGGGTCCCGTAAGAAGCTGAGTCAAGAATAGGATATTTTTGTTGAGAGATGTCTGTGTACATTCCCACCTATGGGCGGTAGGGGCCTTTGAACTCACCGTAGAGAGAGGTGAGTCACATTTGAGAAGGTTAAAGGCTAGCCCTGCTCATGAAAGCAGAGAAGGCTGTGCTAGGACTAGCTGTCACTTGCAGGTGCTTGGTTAAGGATGCTCACACGTGGACGCTGTGAGGGAGAGCAAGGCTAGCTGTCTCCAGAGGGATGCCCGCAGGTATGAGATGTCTCCAATAGAGGGGGGTACTGAAAATTATATAATATTTATTTTAAACAGCATTACTTATCCATAGATGGTGCAAAATTCAACCACTGCTAACAAATTCAAGAGGTGGCAACAGGTAAGAGAAAAAGAGCTAAATGGGAAAAAGGTTAATCAGAAACCCATTCAGGGTAGTGAAGCAAATCTATTTGTTTAAGCCCTTCTCAATGCTCAGCCAAACATGTTTGTTCTGGGAAAGAGGGAGGATGAGTATTACTTCCTTATGGAACATTTTCCTTAAAATTTTATATGATGTATAATAGCATTGATTATATTTACATTTCCTTAATTTTCTTTTTATTGGATACCAGATTTTCCAACACAAGGATTGAATCATGTTTAAACTGACTTGCCAATTTCTACCTGCATTCCATTGTGTGATATTACCTCCCCAATACTGGGAATCCTCAGTGAGAGGGATTGATTTTACTTCTGGATTTTTCCTGATACTTCAGCTAGGCTGATCCTTCAAAGGCTTTGAAGCATTAAATGAGCATGGAGGGATAGAATGGAAAATAGAATAGAAAATAACAAAGCAGAGCTACACTCTAAGGGCAACAAGATAGGAAATGGTAGCATAAAGAAAGACAAACTCCCAGTGTAGTTTCTCAGGGATGAATGAATCAAATTTGTCAAAAGGAGAAATTTATGGGGAGGGGGAGAAAGACACTTTTCTCTATATTTAAATATCTAAATATTTAATTTTCTTCTGGTAGATCTTTAACTCTCTAGTCTCATCATTTTCAGAGTCAGGACAGAGATATTAGCCATTCTAGAAGATTTTATTATTCCTACAATATGAATTAAGCTTGAATGGATTACTATAGTTGGGCTAAACCTTTGTTTTAAGGGAAGGCTTGTGTTACTTCATGACCTGTGGGAATACAAAACCAAGCAACATGAAGAAAGCTCTGATGCCAGGTATATGACTTGCGTATGCTTGGTTCTTGATGGGAAATTCTGCCCCACAGCTCATTTCTAATTCTGGTCAGTGCCAGCATGATGGAGCAGACAGGGCATTTGTGGATTGGGGTGGCCAATGTTCTGCGCCCATCATAAATTCCTGTTAGCCATTTGAGAAAAGGTTGTTCTTTCTCATCTAAAAAGTATTTAAACATGCTGATTCTATCAGAATCCAGAGTTAACTGACATTGATTGTTAATTAATCACTCTTCAGTTGCAATCCTCCAAGTGGCAGCCGAGTTATGTATTTCTTGGTCCATCAGAGATTGTTGAATAAGAAGAACAGGGTTGTTCTCTTTAGCTGGTGTCACGGAACAGGGACAGTCCATAGTTTTCTTGAGGGAAGACTTCGGTATTCTTTCAAGACACACACTTAAATTATAAAATGTGTAAGTAGTTTATCTATTGAGCTAAATATCGTACTTCAAATCAAATGTTCATGGGTCTTTGCTCTGGGAGGTAGTTGGGGTATTGCCAACACCATTGCACTGGAAGTGTGGAGGCTGATGTGATTAGAAATATGTGTACGATGAGGCTTGACACCAGGTACAGGACATCTGGGGCCAGTCATACAAGCTCGCTGGACTACAGATCTTTCCTTTGGGCTGTGCAGATGCTCTTAATACCATGCCTAGTAATAATAAAAGCTCATAAATAGTTGCTGAGTTTGAATTCATAGACATTTATTGAATTCAATTCCATTGTATAGATTATAAGGTAAGTTTGCTCGTCAAGGAAGGAGTTATAACCATGGTTTGGCAAACGGAGGAAAAATTAAAATAAGGCAACTGACAAATTCCTACTAAAATCTAGAAATAAAATCATTTGAATTCCCTTCCTAAAACTATCCCTGTCATAGCCAAGGACATGAATTCACATTTGTAAAATGCCTAGGAAAATAAATGGGAACTTCATGCATTTGTTTTAAAAAAAATTTATAGCAAGTTTTTACAAGGCTTCTGACATGCTTGCCTCCCTAAAATTGTACCCAGAGTGGAAAATAAAGCTAACGATATTCACCTTTCGACACCCAAGCCAGAGAGCTCACATTTCCAGTGTTCTGCCTTTCTGTGTTATGGCTTTAGGTCTGGGGGGTGGAGTCATGCATTTCTGAGGAACTCAATAGTATCCTCCTCAAAATGATGTGAAGGTTGCTTAGGTTAGTCTTATCCTAGTGCTTTAATATCACCCCATGAAAAGGTGAGGAACAGCATCTTCCAGTCCTACTTTCACTCCAGAATTATTCTTGTCTTGGGATGCTGGTGTATTGTTTTTCCTTTCATGTCTAAGATACTTTTTAACCAGTAAATAAGATAAAATTAGCCACAATGAGCTACTTTAAATGCTCTTTAGTAATTTCTCTAAAACTGGATGTTTACCCAATAGTGGCTGAATCCATTTTCAAATCTCTTACACTATTTAGCTGAACAGATGGACTTGTAAAGCCTTCTTTAATCCCCTCAATCAGGTGTTATATTTTCCCTTTGTTTATATGTCCCTTAGGGTCCTTATCATTATTGCCCTTTGGATTAGTCTCCATGTAATAGTTTTTTTCTCATTTCTTTTCTGTGGTTGATTTCTAATTATATGCCTGTGTGGTCAGAAAAGATGTTTGAAATAATTCCCATACTCTTAAATATGTTGAGGCTTGCTTTGTGTCCTAGTATGGGGTCAATCCTAGAGTGCCCTTTGGATTATAATCTTGTATGTTCTTACCATCACTCCCCCATGGATGCTTCAGGCTCTCTGAGTGGGCCTTGCCTCACCCTCCGCCCTCCACTTATCCCCCAGGGATCCTAGGCTAGAACGTTGCAGGGTCAGGACCCACTAACCACTCTTTGGAATGGACTGAGGAAATGTCTGTTGTCTTAGTGACTTTAATAATGACCTATAATTTATTTGAGCACAACAGAAAAATACGTGTAGAGGATGACTATGGAGTCACAGGCTGCTCAGATCAAATTATTCAGCATTTCTGATAGATATAAACAGAATTCCACTTTAAAAAATTTCAAGTAAGTTTTTAATGAAACACTAATTCTATCAAAGAACTATGGTACTTGAAAAAGTTTTAACATCTAATTATTAACATCCTATTTTTTAAAAAAAATTGAATGCTATGATTTCAGAGATAGAATGTTCACAGCAGTGATTAAAAAAACCTCCAAAGCAGAATAAACAAAATGATAGCTCTTTTAATTATAGGGCAATGACTCTTTCAGAGCATGTAAAATCTTTCTGTTTAGTGGCAGAGAAGGAGCCTCAGTTACATGAAGAATAAACAGTTAGCTGGATCAATTTAAGATTTACCTCTTTTAAGATTTCTATGTATAATACATTTTGATCTGATTTCTATTTTATTTCATTATTTTCATCTCTAGAAGAAGATAATACAGCACAAAGATCTTCCTAACGAAATAGACTAAGATGGCCAGCTCTCATAGAAATAATAGCATATTAAAGCTACTTGTTTTATCTTAGTCAATTTTGGTGGTTTCCTCTGTACTTTACCAAGATCACTCTATCGGCTATTATATAAATGGCTATGGGCTACTTTTAAGAAAGACTTCCAAATATAAAATATTTTAATTTGGGTCTCCCAAATATAAAAATTATTGTTATAATGTTCTGCAAGTGAATTAAAGTTGATATGCAGAAAAGACATGAAAGAAACTAGTTTCTCCATGCTATTGTTTAGAATCAGGGCATTGTCCCAATAGACAGACTGACATTACAGGATGCTTATAGTTCCCACTCTCTTTCAAACAAAATCACCTCCATTTAGCACAGTTTTGTCTTATCCTTTCCCTGTTGTCATACCATCTGCCATACAAATGATCTCTCTGTAAAAAGGCTTTATTAATTTAACTTGATTGCTATCAGCTATTCAACAAATTTTGCACAAAAGAACTGGTTTAGCATTACATAACTTCTCACAATATAAGAAAGAAATTATGAGAAAGGCTGTTCTAGGTAATAAATGTAATAGAGGTATAATATATAGTTTTGGGAAAAAAATAGCCATTCTTACTTCTTAATTGAAAACGATCTGAAGCCATTTATTTCCTTAAATAGTACCCCATGTCTGTATCAGACCAAGTCAAAAAGATGATATGTTTTCAAAGCTGGACTCTTCCAAAAACTCCAAAAGCTAGTTGATCAAAAGGGCATTTTTGGGCTTCCCTGGTGGCGCAGTGGTTGAGAGTCCGCCTGCTGATGCAGGGGACACGGGTTCGTGCCCCGGTCCGGGAGGATCCCACATGCCGCGGAGCGGCTAGGCCCGTGAGCCATGGCTGCTGAGCCTGCGCGTCCAGAGCCTGTGCTCTGCAACGGGAGAGGCCACAACAGTGAGAGACCCGCGTATTCCAAAAAAAAAAAAAAAAAAAAGGGCATTTTCATCTGTGGCTACTTTGGAAGCAGTGGAGAAGTTTACACCGCTGTCTAGTCAGAATGAAGGGCAGTTCAAAGCCAGAATGTGTATTGGCAATTTATCTGCAAAGTTGAGCAGGCAATCTTGTGAGACTGGGCTTGAAGGGTGATTTTTAGGGCTTGTTTCTGTACAGAAATTCCATTTGAATAAATGATTCTGCTTCCCTTTGTTCAATAAAGTCCAAAATCGGGCTCAGGATTTTAAAGGCCAAGCTTTCTCCCAACCTTAGCATAGGGGTCACCTGCATTTTGACCTATTATAGCAACTGGACAGCTTCACTTTATGCCCAATGATACTGAAGCACCACAGATGATGATTTAAAAAAAATTAAAATATGGACTTAACAGAAATATTGAGCAGTTATTGGCTGGTTCATTGAGGATAGATAAAGAACTAGATTATTGTTCTTCATCTTTTTAAAGAACTAGATTATAAAAGATAGCATGTACTTCCCCTCACTCCCCCAAAGAGTTGGAGTCTACTAAATATATGTAAATTGCAGCACAAAAAATTTAAAGCAGATTTAGAACATATTTCATCAGAACTGGCCATGAAATACTGAGATATTTCTAAGGAAGCTCAAGAATATATTGATACTTCCCCAGAAATTTTATAAAACCAGAGTTGGTTTTCATATGCTTAGCTGTAGGTCTGTCTCAAGGAAACTTTTTTAGTTTTCTCCCAGTCATATGATAAGATGCTGAGTGCTAGAGTAGAGCTCAGTTAATCTCAAGAGCATAGAGAGCCTAATGCATGCCCGTCACACAGAGGTGCCCAAAAAAGATCTGCTGACATGTGATTAATTGCGTATATGTATGTGAAACATGACTGTGTATTCTTTGGATGACTTTTGGCAACTCCATAAGTTACAGCTTTGCCATTACAGAATAAAGAGGTCCAGCAATAAGTCATTTAGCTGGAACTGTGGCAGAATGATTTCCATGTCAGTGATTCAAAAGCACAGGCATTTTATCTAAATCCTTAGGGGATGGAAAGCATCCCAAAGTATATAACACACTTTTCCTGCCTTATTAAGTAGAAACTTCATTATACAGTTTAACCTCTATTGGTTGACTCATAGCCATTATCCATAAAATTTAATTCAACATAGCATTTGCTGAACATCTACTATGTCACCATAATACCGGGGTTTCCAAAGGTATAATAGTAACTAACTGTGGTTCCTGTACTTAAGAAACTGACGTACCACTGCAGGGGCCGAGCTATGCCCCCCTCCAACAATGATGCAAGAGATTATGGTTACGTCAAAGAGAGGTTAAAAATCAGTGCTGGGGATGCTGAGGTGAGATGGGGCCAGCTTCCCCAGGGAAGGCAGTAGGCTGTTAGGGTGAAGAGCCTGGTTCCTGATCTCAGACCCCTGTGGGCTACAGACCCTGTCTTTACCTTGCTAAGCTGCGTGGTCCTGGGCAGGCTGCACAGTCTCCATGTCAGCACCAGTACAGAGAAGAGAATAAAAACAACCCCTCTTGCATAAGGTAATCATCAGAATTAACTGATGAAAGCAGTATTTTTAAAAATATGGTCCATAGAAGCAATTTAGTGGGCCTGGAAATCATTTAAAAAATAAAAGAAGAGAAAAACATCCAATATAACAGAAAATATCAGAGTGCATCATGTGTAGTAAGTGAAGTTTTGTTTACAAGGCTTTAGCTGTGTGTGTGTACTGGAGTGTGATCATAAATTATATTTCCGATTGTGAGTCATGAAAAACAAGTTTGGAAACTATAAGCATAAAGCATTTAACACATAGCAGCTAGAATATAGCAAGTGCTCAACAATGTTAGAATAAATAAGTTGAGCCTTAAGAATAAACATTATTACATGGGAGGATGAGAGGGAAAAGACAAGGAGGAGGAGGACCTAATACACACACACAATACACACACACAACACACACACACACACACAGGAGACACAGTGTGGCTTAGATTTTGGATGGAGGAAGGTTAGTAGAATAGGAGACTGAACAGCCATTGGAGCTGGGTTATGGAAAGCTGCACAGGTCATCTTGAGAATTCTGAACATTTTTTAGGTAAAAAGGGAGAAGTTATCCAAGAAATTTGCACAAGGGCATGACATGATTGGACAAAGAATTTGGAAGAATAATTATGACAGTGATGCAGACAGTGGAAGGGAATGGATATGGGTAGTGGAAAGGCTTCTGCCCTAGTTTGGTTTCCCAAGCAAGGACTTGAACCAAGGCAACGGTGGTGGGAGTGAAAGGAAGGGAGAGGATTAGAAAGATGTTGTGGAGAAAGACTCTTCATGACACAATGTCACTCTGCAGGTGCTATTTCCCTTGGTCATAAAACCCTCTCATCAGGTACAATTCTTCCCCTCCTGCAAGCCAGGGCTGTATATATGTCCTAAGTAACAGTCTCTGACCTGATTATTTGAGTAACACCCTCCTACCTGACTCCTGTGTCATCCAGTGCTGTCCATGCCACTGTTGTGTCATTTGCCACGCCACACAGAGCAGTGACCATCTCTAGTATTTTCTGCCCTCCCTAGAACTAGGAACTTCTCAAAGAAAGACACTCTATCCTTTGTCATTGCAGTTCCATGGTTATATTAGAGTTGTTCTCCAAACATTCTGGTTTGCCTGTTTTCTCGGTATGTGTTCAGATTGTATTCCTGGTTCCCTTGTGGTTGAGTGAGGCTATGTGATGGAGTCTAGCCATTGATTTGTGCTGGAGCATTTAATGCCTATGTCAGACTCTCCAGAGATTTCTTTCCCTCTGCCATAAAACCCATATGGGTCCTTCCTGGAGTGAAGATAACATGGATCAGAGCTACCACCAACTTACAATGAACATGAATGTGAAAGAAAAATAAAGCTGTTATTGGTGGAAATTACTGATATTTTTAGGCATGCTTGTTACACAGCATAACTCAGCTTCTCCTGACTAATACACCTCCAACTCTGGCTCAGCCCTTGGCACAGGGTAGCCCTCTACAGAGATTTGCTGGGTAAATGAAGAAATTATTTGGAAACAAATCAGATAATGAGTGGAAAGGGAGAACAAGAGTCAAAGTTAATCTAACGCTTAGCTTTGTCTAAGGTAATCATTAGCTTAGTCAAAGGTAATAATTAGCTTAGTTGAGAAACAGGAACAGAAGAGGGGGGCAAGAATGAATTTGGTTCTGGACATGTTGGATGTGGTGGGGTCTCCAAGAAGACATGGATAGTAGGAAGTTGACAATATAGGACTGATTGGTTCTCTAAGATTGTCAGGGTTAGAGATAAACATTTTGAACCCCTTAACTTCAGATGATGGTTAAATTATGAGAATAGATTCAATTATTCAGGGAGATAGTAAAGAATATGAAAAGAAGGTAGAATATTGAAAAATGCCTACCTTTAAGGGTGGGGTGTTGAGGGAGAGGGAGAACAAAGGAGAAAGAATAAAAGGATAATGGAAGCTAAGAAAAACAAATTTAAAAACAAATAACTATATAATAGCTTGTGATGCTACAACTTAAAATAGGAAGAGCATTACTTCTTCCTAAGAGGCAATGGAATTTTATACCCAGGAGGCCCATGGTTACTTCTGAGAGAGGAAAAATCAATATAATGATGAGCATCATTATAAATTCAGGTGGTCACATTAGATACTACTTCCCTGATTCTGTTATTGCACCATTTTTTTGACTTGAGATTCCTGAATATTTGTGGTTCTCTAAAGCCACTCTGTCTTGTCCTCAGCCCCACTATAGCTTTAGGGAATGCAGTCTAGGGAGGGTTGGGAGGCAAACACACACCTGCTACCTTGGCTTGAATATTGTCTGGACCTGGTAGAGGCTACTTTCTTTTTTTCCTAGAAGACTTGCTTAATTCTGAGTTGTGGGCTCCACTGTGGAGAGTTAGTTGCTATGAGTCTCATTTGCTCATTCAGCAGCATCTACTGGGCTCTACTTTGTGCAGGAACTGGCTAACATTATCTTCTGAAACTGGAATAACTGAGGTGGATCATAGCTCACTGATATAATTTTTTAGACCTTCTGATTTTTATTCTTCATTAATGAGAAGTTTATGCTATCTAATTTCACATTTCTATGTCCATCAGCTTAGCCTTGCAGAACAGACAATTTCTACCTCCTAGTGCTTATGTAATATATAACATTTTTCACAGTCTGCTTTTAAGTAGGGAGGGTCGTTAGAGAGGAAATCCAGGTTAACTACTTTCTACCTGGGACCTTACAAGGCTAGCTCATTACTTTGGATTTCCATTGCTTCTCATAGTGTATGAATTGATCATCCAAACCATTATATACTAAAAGTAATAGCCATGGTTCCAAAAATTATATGATGAATTCCTTAATCAAACAGATTTGAGGTTTTGCTCTGACTGGGAAGGTTGATGTCTCTTTGCATTAGCTGGTCCCTCACAGTGAGGCTAATGTTTACCAAGCACCACTTTTAGACAACCAGCCTTGAGACAAATTTCCAGTTTCTTGTCTGGCAACATACAAAGTTTCATATGTTGACGACTTTTACTAAACTGACCTGAGAGAACACCGTGAAACAAATGCCTATAATCAGACAATGCATCGTACATATTAGAGAAAAGAGCCTGTGTCTTTTAACAAGGCACTTTCACAAGGAAGGGGCATGAATTGAGGATCTTGAGAGAAAATTTACATCAGCAAGGAGGTTAGCCGAGGGACTCTCATAAAGAAGATTAAATTACGGAGTATGCTGTGTCCTAATTTGTCTTCCCATGTTCTACATTCGACTATGAAGTCATTTCAAAGGAAAAAAATTCAGATACACGAGCAGGAAAAATACACAGAACTAGGACTGCCCTCTGGTGTTTCTTTCGATACATTGGCAGAAAAGTAAAAGCCTCAGAAAATTTGATAGCATCGTTTTCTGACTTAAAATTATATCGCAGACACTAGAGATGGGAAAAATTCCCCCTTTCCAGTAACTTATAGTTCCTTGTTCATTCCATGGGAAAAAAACAGAATAGTAGATGGAATTTTTTAAGTCTTCACCTCTGAAGACACGTGTATTAGTTCTCTCTAATTTTTACTTGCAATGGCATTATTTTACTTTAAAAATAGGTATCATATGAGAAGTCTCTGTACCTCACACTCAATTTTGCTGTCAACCTAAAACTGCTCTAAAAAATAAAGTCTATTAAAAATAGGCCTCGTGGTCTTAAGTGATATTTGAAATAGATGAATAGCAATGTGGTTCTAGAGATGGAAGAAAACTGATTCTGGTTTACTTCATGTTATTGAGGACAGCTCTGGAGTTCTAGGTCCTCTCTGCAAAGCTTAATAAGTGGTGCTTCCCGGGAGACCACAGGCACCTTGTGATAATCATATTTCTAGATTCACAATGTTTTTTTAATATGGTTAAAGACCGCACAGAAACACCTGCTAGTGGTTGTAAGACATCAAGGAGGTGAGAAATTCAGTTATTTCCCACCTTTTCTGGTTAGTTTGATCTCGCTAAGGTATTTTTTGAAAGGCTCTTGTTGAGAAGGTCCTGGATAGTTCAGTCCCATTATTCTATGCAGGGAGAGACTGGAAATCCCTTGGGAAATTATTTATATTCCATCCTACAGAGTGTTTGATGGATACTGTGTTTGGGATAGTAACTCCTCCTTTTTTATAGGACTTAATTCGTAGGCTGGGAGGATGGAGAGTAATATAGCACCCACGATCCACAAACGCGGGCTCGCTCCTCTAAGCCTCAGTCACTCATAAGCCAGGTTGAGTGCCAGGTTACACATAAGCCAGGTTGGGGCTTTTAGTTTAGAGATAAAGAGCCGATTGGGAAGACAGAATGTGGGTGAGCTGCTGGTGTTCCCTGTTCCCTGCTGGCTCTCTCTAGCTCGTTGGAGTCAAAAGAGCAATTGAGAGTCCTACAGCAAATCAAGAAATGAATGAATGAATACAAGTAAAGAAGCCCTTCATCTTCGAGTGAAATATGGGCACACTTTCAGCAACAATTTTGTCTCTCTTTGCTGAATGTGGTGGTATGTCAGGGCTGATGCCCAAAGGATCAGAACCTGCACAGGGTCCTCAGTGAATGGCCTCTGAGTAGAGGGCCACCCACCGTGTCCTCTACACTGCTCTGCATCTCTGGACTTTGATGGTGGGATCTGATGGTAGGATTCAGCAGGTGAGAGTTAACAGCATGTTTGAAACCAGATAAGGAACTCACACAAGTTCTAAAACCCGTATCTAAGCATATTACCTCTAAGTCTTTACTTCAACTCCAGAGGTGCTGCTGTTGACATATAAACAGCAGAACACACAACTTGATATTTTTCAGAGATGGAGGCCCAGCTGTGAGCCACACTCCTGCCCTCCCCCTGTCTCCCCACCGTTAATCATCCTCAGTGTCTATAGTGCCACTGGGCCTCTGGGTCCCCTACAGACTCTAGACTTGGGAAAGCATGTCATTTTAATTAAAAAGTAATTACTAAATTAGTTCAGGAATGTTATTCAACCTTAAAAAGGAAGGAAATTCAGACACATGCTACAACATACATGCACCCTGAACATATTATGCTCAGTGAAAAAAGCCAAGCACAGAAAGATAACACTGTCTTATTCCGGTGATATCGATGAGATTCCTAGAATAGTCAAATTCACTGAGACAGAAAGGAGAAGGGTGGTTGCCAGGGGCTGGGGGAGGGAGAATGGGAGGTAGTGTTTCATGGGCACAGAGTTTTAGTTTTCCAAGAAAAGAGCTCTGGAGATGGATGGTGGTGATGGTCTCACAACAATGTGAATGGAGTTAATGCCACTGAATCAAACACTTAAAAATGCTACCTTTTATGTTTTGATATTTTACCACAATAAAACCAAAATTAATTTGTGTATTCACTCCACAAACAGTGAATGGCTATGCATGTCATGCACTGTGCCAGGAGCTGGGAGATGGAAAGATGGATTGGACACAGCGGCTACCTCAGAAAATGTCATAAACATTTCTATGAAGATGTCATAAATTTCATGAACCATTTTTTGTTTTCTTTGAAATTTCCCCTTTGGATACACACATTCTTCTGTTTAAGAAACACTCTAACTCTGTAAGTATCATTCAGTGGTGTTAATACTAATGACAGCAAATCTCATATTTTGAAATATTAAGTACCCTACCTTTTAATTCCTTCACAATGAATTAAGCTGACTGTTGTACTTGTGAGGGTCATAGAGTCTTGTTAAAGTCCTTCATTTCTATCATAACAAGGGTTTTCCGGCTGCTGGGTCTCGGTGGGCGATGGGCAGGGAAGGAGGATAGGGTCAGGTTGTGCGAGGGAGGCAGATGAAGCATGAAGTGAATTGAAGGATGAGCCCAACAGCAAAATCAATAGGTGGTGTCCACTGACAATCAATTAAGGCCTCTGGGTTTTGATTCTGATAAGCCGGCTGGCAGTGTTTGTGGGAACTCACCCAATAAACAATCATTCCAGACAACTGTGTCCCTTAGAAGGATTCAGAAGTGTATTTTCCAGTGAGGTGGTAATGAGGACCTTGCTTTGTATGTGCAGACAGCAGGGAGAAGAATAAAACCACTGGGGAAACCCAAGGAGGTGGGAAACGAAGGAAGGAGAATGTCTCAAGTGAGCGCCTGTGGCTCGTTTCTGGAAGATGCTTGAAAGGCACTGGGTGATTTACCAACTTACTGTGGGGTAGGGGTGGGAGCAGAACACCGTGTACTTTCGGATGATGCCATTCAGTTTGAGAGGGGGGAGCCAGGACACAAAGACCATGGAGGCTGAGGCCGCAGCCGCCTTGACTCCCGCGGGGGGACCTGGAACTGGAAAAGCAGAAAGTTTAGTGACAGAACGATGGAGCTTCCCTCCCCGCCACTCCAGACCCACCACCCCACAGGACACCGCTGGGCCCTGCCACTCTCTCTTCCCAGCTCTTCAGGAGTCAGGGCTGCGGGCTGAACTGTGTCCCTCCAAACCCAGGCCAACTACAAATCGGCACTTGCCATCTGCCTCTGCAAGGATTAAATCATGAACTGCTGCAGCCGCTGACCTTCAACATCTACTGAAAGGAGTTCAGGGTGGACATCAGGAATGAGGCCCTCTGTGCTCTGGGAAAAACTGGCAGAACAGGCCTTCAGACAGATAGATATTTTTAGGAGAAGATTTTACGAGCCCGGTTCTTGCATCTCCTCGTATCTAGAAAAGCACTAAAATCATTAATGGTGACACCTGTTCCTCATGACTAGCAGGAAGCTTCTGCCAAAATGTGTGCTTGACTGCATGTACCCCCGTCACTGAAATCATATGTAACACTGACCTTCCCCACTACCTCTATGGAGAAGTTTCTCAGAGCTATCTTAAATTCTGTCTCCCGGGCTATAGTCCTTATTTTGCCCCAAATAAAACTTAACTCACAACTCTCACATTGTGCATTTTTTTTTCAGTCAACACCCACTTGTTGAAGCCCTAACCCTACCATGCCAGAATGTGACCTTATCTGGAGATGGAATCTTTAAAGAGAAAATCAGGTTAAAATGGGGTTATTTGGGTGAGCCCTGACCAGCATGGCTGGTGTCCTTGTAAAAAAAAGGGAGATGTGGACACAGAGATATACATGGAGGCAAGACAATGTGAAGACACAGGGAGAAGATGCCCATCTACAAGCCAGGGATCGATTCTCCCTCACAGTCCTTGGAAAGAACCGACCCTGCCCACCCCTTGATCTTGGACTTCTTGCCTCCAGAAACGTGAGACAGCACATTCCTGTTGTTGGTCCCCCAGGCTGTGGGACTTTGTTACAGCCACCCTGGGGGCTGACACAGTGTCTCTCTGACCAGTGACCTAGGAGCTCCACTGAGCCATGTTCTTGGGCATATCCCCTAAGAGCCCACTTTAGCAAGTATCCTGCTCAGTCAGTTTAGCCAGAATCTCCACAATATCTTGTCACCTTTGATATCGATCAAAGTCCTCACTCTCTGTCATCACCAGGTAAGCTCTGATCCTCCTCACCTGCCTTTTGCAAAACTCCTGTGAAGCCAATTTAGCCAGAATGCCCCTCACCCCTGATGTTTCCTCTTAGTAATTTTTTCACCCAATGACCCCTCTTCCTCCCCTTCACTCCTTGGCTATAAATTCCCACTTTTCCTTGTTGTATTCAAAGCTGAATCCAATCTCCCTCCCCTACTGCAAAGCACTATTGTGGTCATGCCTTCACCTATCAAATCATTCCCCTGAATGAAGCCTGCCTTGCTGTTCCTTAACCAGTGTCATGAATGGTTGTTTCTGTGACAGAACTAACACAATCAGCTCAAGTCCCTATTTTCCTGGGAGCCTTCTCTGTGCTTTTCAGTCCCTGATGACTTCCTGCCTCTGACTAGTAGAGAATTTAGCTTCTGGGTCATTCTTTTTTCTGCTACAGTGTTTGGCTTTGAACAGGCTTGGGGCATACCTCTTGCCTCCTGAGTTAGGAATGAGGGCGAATTACCTCAGTCATCAGAGATCACCCTTCTGTGCCCAAAACACTGTGTAATGACACCTCTATTTGGCTCAGGAGAGGCTCAGAAGCAGTTTTTATGAGTATGAATTTTTGTGTCAAAGATTCACAGTTTATACAGACAACAAACTCCCCTCTGTAAATCATCTAAGAATGCAGAAAAGGGTGTTGACGACACGAAGCTTAATCTGAGAAGTGAGATTGAACATAAGTGCCCTTCCCTCCACCCTTTTGTTTTCCAGGTTGAAAAGGGAGAATGAGGTGAGGTGGGTAGAACATGGGATAAAGAGGAAAGAGTGTTAAATCTGCTGTGAGAGAAGCCACGAGGTTATTGCTTTCCTCCTCATTGTTTTAACTTTTCATGTAGAGAGAGGTTCCCCCCTTGATGGAGACCTTGAAATTCAAACCAGTAAGGTCCCCTGTGAGCCCCTGGAGGAAGATTTGAGTTCCTTCCTTCTCCAAAAACAAACTAACTTCAGAGTAAATATTTTTGGAGTTGAATGTGTATCTCATAATTGTCACCTTCTAGGTGACAATTCTAGGTCAAATTATGCTCAAATTTTGACCTTGACTCTTCTAGGTCAAAACAACAAAACCAACAACTCTGGCAAGAGTTAACGGGAGTTGGACACAGTCATCATTTGAAAATATAAAATCTTGGGATCAGTTTTTTGTTTAGTTTTTTTTTTGTGGTACACGGGCTTCTCACTGCTGTGGCCTCTCCCGTTGCGGAGCACAGGCTCCGGACGCGCAGGCTCAGCGGCCATGGCTCACGGGCCCAGCCGCTCCGCAGCATGTGGGATCCTCCAGGACCGGGGCACGAACCCGCATCCCCTGTATTGGCAGGTGGACTCTCAACCACTGTGCCACCAGGGAAGCCCTGGGATCAGTTTTTGACAAGTTCCACCAAGAGCAAAAGATCTAGAGAAAGGAACACATAGGAGTGATGAAGCTTCGATTAATAGGTCCTTGGGAACAAGGTACCTTTGTCCTGAATATGCTTCGTTTTCTACTGGTGAGGGCAATCACCAAGACATCTGCAACCTGGTTCAGAGCCACAGGGGCTCCTCCTGAACGCCAAGGGTAGAGCGTACACATGCTTAATATTCCCACGCTAATGGATGCCCCCAGATTGGCCAGAACCCTCCATATCTTCCGTAAAGCAAACCACGCAGCTGGCGTCCACCAGGCACTCCCTCTGGCCAGTGTCCTTCTAGGACCCCAAGTACATTGGCAACAACCCCTTAGCTGGCTGCTCATCAGGAGTGTCAGGCTTGTTTCCACCCTGCTGGTGACAATTGTACTTGTCAAGGTAATGCAGTTTAATTTATGGAAACTGATGAAATATGAGTGCACAAAGAAAGCTGTTTTTAGGACAATTGATGGGACTTTGGAAAAGCTTTCTGAAGGTAAGTTTTAAAAAAAAGAAGCTTCAATTAGGTTTGGGCAAGACTAGTGAGAAGAACAGGTCACATGGCAAAAAAAATCAAGGCAAACAGATAAAAAGAAATTAAAAATCAGATTATTGGCCAATGACAATACATGTTTACTCCATGATCAAGAAATTAAAGTGGAAATTACAGATGATCCATGATGAATACAGTTCAAAGAATGAAAAATGACATAGAACTCTAATCTCTTCATCTCAAACTAAAGAAATGAGTCTGGATCATTTAATTAGACAATGATTATATAATAAATGTGTATTTATATGTTTTAAGTTAAACTACAATGTTTGAGTTCTGTCTCTTGGTCACTGTAAAATGTAGTGATTCCTTCTTTAGTAGATTATTTCCATTAACTTGCCTGGATCACGTCAGATCAAAGGGTTTTTCACTGCACTTACTACCTAAACCCCCATGTGGTTCCTCATACACTGATTCATGATCCATCTTGTACAATCTTTCCTTGTAGCGTTATTAGAATTTTGCACAAGAAAATAATAAATATACAGAAACTGAGGCACAAGACATTGGAGAAAGATTTTCAGGATTTCTGAGCCAATATTTTACGAATGAGAATTTAAAATTTTAGTTCTGGTTTGGATTACACCACAATGGTTAAAGGTGTGGGCTTTGCAGCCTCCACTGCTGGCTTTTCTCCAACTTTATCACTTGGTTCTGTGTCCTGGGCAAGTTCAGAAGTTCTCTAATAAGTCTTAGTTCCCTCATCTATGAAGCCAGAACAATAACTATACCAAGTTATTATTTTACTGTTAAGATTATGAAAGAGAATTCATGTGAAGAATTAATACGAGTCCTGTATATACGCCTCCTGTAATTTAATACGCACTGAATAAACTCTAGCTATCATTTGTATCATCGCCATTTCTTTATTGTACATATTGCTAAAGGATTCTGGCCTTTACTTTGTAACTCAATGTTGAATTATAAACACCAAATGTTGAGAGGGGCAGGAGACAGAGATGGCTTAGGAGGGTGTGTCTGGGACATAGTTGGTTAAGACGCACTCCTAGTCATCAGGTTACATTTTGGTAATCTGCTTTTTTCTTATGAAGATACAGGCAAGCTTAGGTAGCCTTCATGAATTTCTGGCCATCGTTGAGTGAACTTATGGCTCCAGGTTTGACTGGTTGAAGTTAAGAATGCAGCGGCTGAGGACCATCTCTTCTGCATTCTCCCACGTGCTCCCCTGTGCATGCAGATGCTCTCAGAGCTTTCGTGTCCGATGGCCCCGGCATCTCGGCTCTGACTCACGCACCTTAGACCTATCCTGTTCAAAGCAGGGCTCATCACCTTCTCTCCCAAGCCTCCCTCCTCCCGTCCCCTATTGCAGCAAATGGCACAGCCACATCCTTGGTCGCAAGAGCCAGAACCTAGAATCCTCTTCCCTTCTCGTTGCCTCTCGGTGGATGTGTAAGGTTGGTGTGTGCTTTAGACCTCCACGTGGACGTGTCAGGTCAGTGGCTGGATTCTCTTCCTGGCTCTGTGTCACTGCACAGCACTGGAGCCCTTTTTAGGTCCCTGGATGTGGCGTGCGTCTCCCACATCAGGTCATTGACACATGATGACTGACAGCCTTGGGTTCCTCCTGCCTGGAATTGTTCCCCACCCTCCACCTTGTCCTCGGCAACTCTAACTCATCTCAGCTTCTGCTAGTGCTTGCTTTCTTGAGAAAACCTTCTCTGTCACTAGCCTAGGTGAGGTTTGTGACAACTTCAGGACGGGTTGTCTCTGAAGACGCTTCTTCATGGCACTCGTCATAACCCACTCAGGAGTGATTGGTAAATATCTGTCTCCCCCACCAGCCTGCGAGCCCCACCTGTCCTGTTCTCTGCTGTGTCTCCAGTGCCCGGGCCAGTATCTGCGGCATACTAGGTCCTCCAAGCAGACTTTCTAAATGAGCTCAGTGTGGCAGGCAGGATTCTAAGATGGTGCCCAAGATTCTCGCCCTCTGATATCCACACCTGTATAATTACTTCCCCTTGAATGTGGGTGGCACTTGTCACTATGATGGAGCACTCTCAAAATCAGGTTACATTGTGTGCAAAGGTGAAGGGATTTTGCAGCTATAATTAAGGACCCAATCAGCTGACTTTAAGTTACTCGAAAGGAGAGTAACTTGGGTGGGCCCAACCTAATCAGATGAGCCTCTTAAAAGAGGGTCTAGAAGTCAGAGAGGGATTTGGAGTAGCAGAGACAGGCTCCTGTTGGTGATGAAGAGGTCAAATGTCCTGCTATGACCACACGACCATGTGACCCTGCTGGGGCCATGCGACAGGGATTGGGGAGTGGCCTCTGGGGGCTAAGGAGACGGTCTCAGCCCTAAGGGAACTGGGTCCTGCTGACTGCCAGTGAGCTCAGGTGAGGGTCCCACCTCAGATGAGACCCCAGGCCCAGCCAACACTGTGATTTCAGCCTGTGAGACCCTGAGTGGGGGCCTGGATAACCTGTCCCTGGACTCCTGACCCCGGGAAATGGTCAGATAATGAATTTGTATTGTTTTAAGGTGCTAAGTTTGTGACGATTTGCTACACAGCATAGAGAATGGGTCCACACAGTCAAGCCACCTAAGAGTGTATCTTAATGTGAAACATCAACCTTATTGTTCTGTAAAAATATTGCCTCGATCTGAAATGAGACAAAAGTCTAATAAGTACCTCACAGACACTCTGGTCAGCTTCGTTTTTGTCATCATCATTTTTCTGGTCTTGGAGATCAGTCACAGGCAGGGGTATGTGTGTGTGCGGTTTGTGGCTTGTGTGGTGTGTGTAGTGTATGTGGTGTGTGTTTTGTGTGATGTGTGTGTGACGTGTGTGTAGAGTATGTCTGCATGTGTAGCGTGCATGGTGTGTGTGTGGTATGTGTGAGTGTGTGTATAGTGTGTGCGTGTGCATGTGTGGTTTGTGGTGTATATGTGATGTCTGTGCTGTGTGTGGTGTGGTACACACATCAGTGTGTGTGTATGTGTGACCCTCCGTGACAGCCAGGTCCACCTGAGCCCCAGGCTCTGCAGTGGCTTTTCTGAGCCGTGAGCAGATGACATGATGCTGCAGGGACACCTTCACAATAGCAGTTGTCGTCATGGCCAAGCAATGCATGAGGCCCCTTTTCTCTTCTGGTTTCCATCAGGCTCCAGTATGTCTGGCCTTTGCACCCACTACAGCAGTGGTTTCCAAACACTCTTCAAAGTGGACAAATCCTTTTAAGTGTCATGTGGGAGACCCATGCATAACACAGTGGAAGTGGAGTGGCTCCTTCTGAAGCGGAGCTGGGAGGGAGCCCTTCAGGGGCCCTCCCCATTACCACTGGGCATCTCTGAAGCCCCCCTAGGAGCCCTTGGACTTCCTAGGAACCTGTGTGAGAATCACTGCAGCAGAGGAAGCTTTGACTTCCACGTGGTGGAAGGCCTCCCAGGACATCCTGGTCTGTGGTGTTGCCGGTATATCCGCTACTGCACAGAGCACATCACAACCCTGCCAAATGCTTCAGGACTCTGGAATCCTAAGCAGTATTGATACCGATTAATTGACAGGCTTTCTCATGGCACACAAAGCCTTCAGTGTCTCCTGAAGGGCAGCACTGCTGGTGGTCAGGCAAATACACACACGCACGCACACACACACACACACACACACACACACACACAAAGAGTCCATCACCTTTAAGGTCAACCAGGGTGCAGTTACACTATCACCTGAGAACACACCATCCATGCCTTCAAGAGGATATATGGCTCAAGATATGGCTGGCCAGAGGAATCAAATATCCTGATGTCTGTTTATTTTTCTCTTGCTCTGAGCTTCACTTTCAGATGTCCTGCTAAACAGATCATTAACCATGGCAGAGAGGGACCAAAGATCACATATTATGGCTCCTGCTGGACTTCTTCCCACAGAGCTATGTGGATTTGTGATGTATTCAGTAAATATTTGCACTTAAACACAACCGTCGCTATTTAGATATATGTAATGTTTTCTTTTGTGGAAAAGGATCAGGGCTGAAACTACCTTCTGCCAGCAGGACGAAAATAACAATTGGAAAAATAATAAATTACGTTTGTGTGTGTTCTCTTCCCCATGGCTTGGCTCAGATTATATTCTCAGCAAATAAAATAGTAGCAGGATTTCACAAACATTTTAGAATTCAGAATTAGCTGTCCTGTGTTCAAAAACAAAAAGCTTGATTGGCAAATAATCTTTTGTGGTCTTGCAGCAATAAAAAATGTGCAAGTTCTCAATGATTGAGCAGTCCTGGGAAGAGGACCTGAGACGTCAGTTGTTCTTACAGACCCTGAGAATATCTCTGTGGACCCACAACTGTACTGATGGAACTGAGACTATGGACCCAATAGTATGTCCAAGGATCTATATCAGAGATCTATATCAAGATCTCCATATTCTTGGAGAATATGTCCAAGAATCTTTATAGAAACTGAGAAACTACTTATGGAACAGAAGACTAGTTTTCTAAACAAATATTTCAGTTGTGAATTATCCCCTGTAAAAGTAAACGTTGTGTGTGTTTTATTTTTCAATTTTATTTATTTAATCTATTTTTATTTATTTATTATTGATTCTGTTTTTATCTCTTTCACTAGCAAGTGATAAATTTTTCCTTTTTAAGATGATCAGTGACCTAACAACATAATTTAAAATTCCAGGCCCCATGACACTGAGGGGTGAGGACGTTAGTTTAAGAACTGTTTTGGGCAGAGAAGTCCTAATTGAATGTTTGCTGTGAATGTGTTAATATTTCTTTACTTGCAAGAGCATCAATAAACAATGAAACTTCAACCTGTGCCTAGAATAGTGCTTTTCTGAGGAAAAACAATAAATGTTGACAATTATTATTTTATATTTTTACATCATTTAATTGAAGTCGGCAGTGTTATCCAAACTTCAAATCATAAGACTTCACAGAAGCATCAACAGGATTTATACTCTGACTTTGATTATGCATTCCTTACAAGCAGACACAAAATTGTAATCAGTTCTGTAAACTGCTCAAATGTCTATTTATATTAGACATTGAGTCTATAAGGATGGCTGGCACAATTCTTCACCATTTCTAGATTAGTGAAGCTTTCATGTGAATCTGGGAAATAAGCTCACTATTATACTAGTTTTTCTCTCCTTCTGCCTAATCTCTGCTCTGCTTCTTTTTGAAAATGCTGATGATTTATCCCAAGTAAATACTGACACTCAGCTCTGCATCACTCTCGTCCACGTTTGCACAAGTGGAATTCTTGATCTCCTCCCTGGTATGCCCAAGGCAGGGCCTTCCACAATTAATCACATCTCCCCATACTATTAGCACTGGATATGAAAGCAGAGAATAATTGATTGACAAATTACACTTTGGGTCTCAGGGTCAAGTTTTGAGACAGAGCTCTATGATTTCTAAAACTGGAAGAGTAATTAAAAATTGATCCCAAATTACCAGTCAGTATGGAGCTGTAAAGAGCTTTCCGCTTTTATTGGATTTCTGTACGTTTTTCTGAAAAATGCAGGTGTCAAAATCCATGTTGCTGATCAATTTGCTCTTTAAATAATAATTCCAGTGACATCTGTGTTATTGTTTAGCAATGCAAAAGAAGGTTCCACCCTCATTCTGAAGGAGTGGAGATCAAATAATCAAATGTCTAGTGTCAGGAACCATCCCACGATATGTCAAGCTAGGTGATGTTTGCACACATCACTTCACTTTTTATGTCTTAATTCTGTGCCGTCTGATTGTCATGGAAATTTTGTACATGAAAAAGTCCAGTTCAGAGAAAGTGAGGTAAGGTGTCAAAGTCCCACGGCAGCAGGTGGCAGAGCCAGCATCTAGACACAGCTCTCGGTTGATTACATTTTAAAAATTAAATATGGCTGTCTTCGTCCAGGACATAGATTTGTAGATATCTCTATGAATGTGTGACTTCCTAATGGCATTGCATTTTGACCTTAGATTTCCCTAAAGAATGCAATTCCTTTGGGTGGCATTGGCTGACACCTGCATATAACTGGGAATAATCACTTGTGTGTTCTAGAAAAACTGAGGATAATGAGGTTAAATTTGTGTGCGGGAACTAGAATGCATGAAGGGCTAGAGAGACAATAAACATAATATGTGAGGGTAGACGGACAGGACTGCTTGGGGAGCGGGGCTGGGTTTGATGAGGGGAGAGCAGAGAGTGATGCTGTGAACGTCAGGGGAGTGTCCTTAGGAGACAGAAAAGCTGGGCAGGAAGGGTCTGCCCAAGCCTCTGAGAGTGTGTCCCTAGCTTTGTTCCCACGGGACATAGTGGGGGAAGCAACAGCATGTTGACTGTCTATGTAGCAAAGGACATCAAAACTGCCAATACGTGGGCACTCATGGGCAATGGAAAACGGCTCTCCCACCCACACCCTGCCCAGCTTCCTGGGGAACAGAGGCCCTGCAAGAAGACAAAAAAACAAAACTGCAGAGCCAAATCAGCACAGAATTCAGGTGTAGTGGTTCCCACCTCAACTCCGGCTTGGGTATAATTCTGAGCTCTGATTTGGAGGATTCCACAAGGGGATCAATTGGATATCAATTGCTCTTTCTTTTATTAAGGTGGAAACTGCTTTTCTCACTGTTGCCATAATATGTATTATAAGTTAAATTATTCTTCAAAAAGTCTTCAGTAAGGTCCCTCAGGCTTTCCCTTAAAATAATATAAGAAACTATTTTGCCATACAGTTTTTGTAGGATTGGGAAATAGTCACATAACCAAGTCCAAACTGTGATCTGAAAAATGTGCTACGATTTAAAATTTTACTAAATCATCATAAATTCTTGTAAGAAATTTTAGAAAATTAACATGAAGCTCTCACATTGAGGGCTTATTCTAATGTTATTCTAAAGCTGGTACAGCATATGACAATGTAGACCATTTTTAAGTGGAAAGATGGAAAGGATCAGAGCTTACACTAATAGCTAAAGAGTCACTGAAATTATTCTAATGGGATACAAAACAGGGATGGCCCTGGGATACAGGCTTGGGATAAAAGGCACTTTTGTTTAAAATAATATGTGCCTCCCCCCACCAAAAAAAGGAAAAATTATAGGGGAAGAGAGAAACAATGGATAAATCAAACAAAGGTGACACAGGAAGTGCTGGTCTGAATCGTGCTGAAATATTTTGTGAGGGCAGCAAAAAGTTTGCATGGAGCAAAGTCAAGAATAGGTGGGTGCTTCCTAGAGAAATGGAAATAAAAACAAAAATAAACAAATGGGACCTAATGAAACTTCAAAGCTTTTGCATAGCAAAGGAAACCATAAACAAGACCAAAAGACAACCCTCAGAATGGGAGAAAATATTTGCAAATGAAGCAACTGACAAAGGATTAATTTCCAAAATTTACAAGCAGCTCATGTAGTTCAATAACAAAAAAACAAACAACCCAATCCAAAAATGGGCAGAAGACCTAAATAGACATTTCTCCAAAGAAGATATACAGACTGCCAACAAACACATGAAAGAATGCTCAACATCATTAATCATTAGAGAAATGCAAATCAAAACTACAGTGAGATATCATCTCACACCAGCAGAATGGCCATCATCAAAAAATCTAGAAACAATAAATGCTGGAGAGGGTGTGGAGAAAAGGGAACACTCTTGCACTGCTGGTGGGAATGTGAATTGGTTCAGCCACTATGGAGAACAGTATGGAGGTTCCTTAAAAAACTACAAATAGAACTACCATATGACCCAGCAATCCCACTACTGGGCATATACCCTGAGAAAACCATAATTCAAAAAGAGTCATGTACCACAATGTTCATTGCAGCTCTATTTACAACAGCCCGGAGATGGAAACAACCTAAGTGCCCATCATCGGATGAATGGATAAAGAAGATGTGGCACATATATACAATGGAATATTACTCAGCCATAAAAAGAAATGAAATTGAGCTATTTGTAATGAGGTGGATGGACCTAGAGTCTGTCATACAGAGTGAAGTAAGTCAGAAAGAGAAAGACAAATACCGTATGCTAACACATATATATGGAATTTAAGAAAAAAAAATGTCATGAAGAACCTAGGGGTAAGACAGGAATAAAGACACAGACCTACTGGAGAATGGACTTGAGGATATGGGGAGGGGGAAGGGTGAGCTGTGACAGGGCGAGAGAGAGGCATGGACATATGCACACTACCAAACGTAAGGTAGATAGCTAGTGGGAAGCAGCCGCATGGCACAGGGATATCGGCTCGGTGCTTTGTGACCGCCTGGAGGGGTGGGATAGGGAGGGTGGGAGGGAGGGAGACGCAAGAGGGAAGAGATATGGGAACACATGTAGATGTATAACTGATTCACTTTGTTATAAAGCAGAAACTAACACACTATTGTAAAGCAATTATACCCCAATAAAGATGTTAAGAAGTCTGAAAAAAAAAGAATAGGTGGGTGAATTAATTCTCTGACCCAGCCTTTCCAACAATAGCTCCTGCCCGGGAATGCTGCCAGCTGGTGGGAGCCTCCTGTGTGGCCCCTGGAGGTTCAGACGGGACCTGAGCTCTCCCCCAACAAGCCGCCCCCTTTCTCACCATCCTCTTTGGTCCGAGTGAAGATCTGCTCGCTTCGCACGCCGTCCCCAGCCCGGGTGAAGGCCAGCACCTGGATGCTGTAGTTGGTGTATTTCTCCAGCCCGTCCAGCTCCAGGGAGGGCTGCGTGGTGGTGACGTTTTTAATCTCACCCAGCTCTGGAGGACAAGAAAACACGAACCTGTTACCGCGGCTGGGGGCACCGTCCTTGCTGCCCAGCACTGGGCCACGAGCCTCCATCGCTCACGTCCTGAAATCACGCAAGGGGACCAGGCACAGTCTTCATGTGACACCAACGCTCTGCGGCATTTGGAAAAGGTCATTTGCACCAAACTGCCACAGAGCACAGGGTGGAAAAGCGGTCTGGAAAACAGCAATGCACTCCAAGTTAAGTGTTATAAACCCAACGCTGGCACCGTGGCTGCCCTCCTGAACTGTCCCCAAGCAGGTTTCCCGCCCCCCAGGCCCCAGGGAGCCAGGACCACTGTGCTCACTCTGCAGAGACCCTTCTAACTGCTCATCCAGAAGCTTCTACAAGTCGAGTTTCATTTTTCCATTTACAAAAGCAAACTCCTTTAAGGTAGACGTGTTTCTCAGCACCTAACTTAAGTATATGAGCGTCGGCAGCGCGGCAAACCCCTCCTGTCACCTGGAGTGAACCCTCCGGCTGACGCGTCAGGAACGTGGCGTCAGCTAAAACTGCTTCACGTTCTGGTGTGGGATCAGCTAATGACGTGCAAACATGGACCTTTCTGCTGGCGCATCTGAGGTATAGGATATGCGGCAGTTTGAGAAAACTCACGGTGGTGTGTTAAGTACCGCCACGGGTGCTCTGACAGACAAGGAGAGAGGGGCCTGAGGACTGCTGACCTTTAGGGCAAGTGGCCGTGTGTGGGATGTTTGGTGCAGGCTCGTCCCCGTGCCCGCTGTGCCCGGTTACTCAGAACTGGGCTGGGAGACGGGGTCCAGGAGGGAGTCCTCCTTGGTGTCTGGCCACCTCTGCACACAGTGCACACAGTGAGGCTGCCCGAAAGGGTCTCTCGCGCTCTCTGGCCTCAGTAAAGGCAGCTGACATGCCGTGCGCGCTTCCTTGGGTTCTGGGTTCCCAGGTTAACTCATTTACCCAGCATGACCGTGCTCTTGTTTCCACAACCCATTCATTTTACAGGAGAGGAAACTGAGGCAGGCAGAGACTCAACAGCTTCCCCAGGTCCCGGAGCCGAGCACGGGGGCCGAGAGCATGGGCCGCGGCACCACAGGGCGTGGCCGCACGGGCCCGGTCCCCACTCTCAGCCACTCCCTGTGGCCGCTCGGTGGGCCTGCATGGCGGCCGGATGAGATGCGGTTCTGCCAGCTGGTTTCCTCTTCCTGCTCTTTGATTTTCTTTCCTCTTGTCCTTCTGGCATATTGCACGGAAGTTCGGAGATTAGTGGCCAGCTGTTTGGTGATTATGGTGACTATTTTTACTTTTCGTCATCAAAAGGATCAGGGCTGAACAGGACATAGCAGGATAGTTGAATTTAAAATAAAGCAGGGGGTAGCCAAGGCTTGTCACTCACATGCCAGGGACCCCTGTGTGTGATGAGGGCTGTGAGGGGATGGGAAAAATGGGCACAGACACAGCCCCGGACCCCAACAGGAGCCCGACGCCTGTTCCCACCTTGGGCACCTTGTGGATGAGTTCTGGGGGCAGGATGCTTTGCTGGGGGGGCAGAGAAGAGCAAAGGGTGCAGCCCCCCAAAGATGCCTGTGGTCTTCTGGGGGAGACCATCTGGTGGCAGACTTTTAGGGGCCACAATCTAGAAACCGGAGCAGATGGCTTATGAAAATGAAAGAAAATGTTTGCTCCTGTGTGGTCACTGTGCATTTGGAAAGCTGACAATTGTTACCCTCAGATGGGTTAGAAATTCTCTCCTGTGAAGGAAAAGTCTGCCCTGGGTGACCATCAGACCGCTTTCCATTATATTATTCATTTATGATGTTCATTTTCCTGAACATAGATAATACAGGTCAATTGGAGTAGGTTAAAAAATTCAAATGCTAATGGAAAAAGTTTAAGTATAGATCTCATCAAGATCTTTTCAGATTTAGGAACTTCTACATTATGCCAAAGATTACACACACACACACAGTCAGGGAAAATGCAACTCAGGGGAGGGGCTTCCACGGGGCTGTATGCAGGGCTAGTAATGAGGAATTGACTATATCATGTGACCTCTTGGGGCCTCTGGTTTTATGCTTTTGCTTTTATTTTTAAGAAGGACCCAGGGTCTCTACGTCACGGGGGAAGTATGAGCTCCAATTACAGTGCAGGGGAAAGGTGTGCTGTGCCGATGGGACAGGGCTGTTCCCCAGTGAGACACAGTGATGGAGAAGAGGACAGTTAAGAGGGAGAAGGGCAAAGTGGGACACCCTGATCTTTTTGAAGAAAGCAACACTTGACACAAAAGAATTAAACCCGCTCATGAATTACCATACTAATTAGAATTGGTATCTGGTTGTTGACTCATACTGGGGTTCATATTATTTGGATGAACTAAGTTATCACGAACCATGAATATGAAAGCAGTCCAAACCCCTGTTCAAAATTACCCCCCCAAGGATTTTTAAAAACTACCTGTGCCCCAGAATCTACCACAAAAGCACCTCATTCTCTCTGCTGGGAGGGTATGTCCCTGACTCATCAATGTAGAGGAAGTAAAAAGGAAAATTATGAAAAAAGCCAAATTCAAAATAGCGTGCTTCATTTGTCGTTCTTTCAAGCTCCTTTTCTTTTTTTATGGCTTAAACACGGATTTCTATCACCTACTTTTCACGGCCCCAGTGGAGTCATTAAAAAATATATATATATATATATATATTAATATATATATATATATATATATATATATATGGGACAGTACAGTAGAAATTAGCATAACATTGTAAATCAACTATACTTCAATAAAATAAATTTTTTAAAATATATGGGGAGTAAAGAATAGTGTTCAGTTGAAATCATGAGTAAAATAATATGAAATTAATATAGAAAATAAATTCAGAATTCATTTATAGTACAAAAAGTTTTTTAAAGAAAAACTTCATATTTTAAAACAAAATAGTTTTATGTATTTATTTACACCCTTCTTCATTCTTAAAGGGTCTAAGGAAGAAATCAAAATAGGGGTGGAAATCACTTTTCCCAAGTACCTCCTCAACCTGCCAGCATTGGAGCAAAAGTCTTGGTTGGTACTTAAACATTGCTTTGATTCAGAATCTGTCGTTTTTGTCTTGAAGAAAGACAGAGGGCTGAAAAGCAGCTCCAATTCCGATGCAAATAGTGGATTTTCAAAGTGTGCTATTTCCCTAGCAATCTTAGACTAACTGCTTCTGTCAGGTCTTAAAAATTCTTTGACTTTCAGATTATAAAATACTCAGAAATTTCACCGACCTATTGTACATTTAACCTGTCCTATCAAATATATTAACCAGTTTTATCTGGTCATGTTAACAATAACAAAATGCTTTTTAATGCATATTTTTCAAAGTATTGGGGGCAATTGCTAATCACAGCAGTAGTAACGATCTCTTTCTCTCGTGGCCTGCACGAGTGAGTGTGTGTGTATGTATGTGTGGTGTTTCCTCAAGCTTAGCAGGTATAGCTCTTTACACGATCACTATGTGTTGTGTGTCTGTGGGAACCTCAGGGCCGCAATCTAAGAGCTTGTGCAGAAGAATCCAGTAATTCCATGAAATTCCCTGCGAGTGCATACATGTCACTTCTCAGAGGTAGCAGGTCAGGAATGACTGTTCATAGGTTTCTGAGGGTTTCTTTCTCATCTTTTGGAGATTAAGTGTAGTACTTCTACATTAGGCATTAAGCACGTCACCTTGGTCTTCATACAGTGAGTAAAAGTATCTTTAGAAACTGTATGCATTTCCAAGCATTCTTTTTTTTTTTTTGCGGTACGCGGGCCTCTCACTGCTGTGGCCTCTCCCGTTGCAGAGCACAGGCTCCGGACGCGCAGGCTCAGCGGCCATGGCTCACGGGCCCAGCCACTCCGCGGCATGTGGGATCTTCCCGGACCGGGGCACCAACCCCTGTCCCCTGCATCGGCAGGCAGACTCTCAACCACTGCGCCACCAGGGAAGCCCCAAGCATTCTTTATTTAAAGACTTTTGTTTTTAAATGTTCAAGTTTTTAAAGCTTTAAAGTGTGAAGTTGACTGAACGATATTAACCGTATCATCCATCGTAGAACTAAGGTGCTTACAGGCATTATTAGCACATATGAGGAAAATGTGAAAATGTAATGAAGAGTCACCACCGGATTATGGCAATGTTTCCAACAAGAACAAAAAAGGACGATTTTAGTGTAACACTGCCTTTAGGTGAGTACGTTAGGGTGTTTAATTTCATCTTATTCAAGAAGAGGATTAGAAACCAGAACAAGTATATGCAATGATCTATTACTGTATTGTGTCAGTAAAGTAGGTAATTTGAAATCTTTCGTTGCTCCGTATTTTACTTCTATGGGAGTCTTAAAGCTCTGTTTGCAGGGAGGAGGTGAAGGGAATCATCTGTTTAACTCTGTGCCTCCGTGGGGCTGGCTGTGCCTTACTGGGCTGGAGGTTCTGTACGCATCACTTATCCCCACTCTCACTAGGCTAGAGCATCCATCGGGGCAGATGCTGCATCCTCAGTGCCAAGCAGGAGCTCAGCACAGAGTAGCTGCTCAGGTAACACTTCTGCTTCGGGGGCGCCCAGAAGGCGAATCAGAATGTCTCCCACTGCTGGCACTATGAAAAGCGCTACCTCGACATCAAGGGAATCAGATCTGGTCCTCAGCTCTGAGACACAAGTCTGGCTGCAGATGTAAACAGCTAAGCCTGGAACTCTGCTATTTACTTAGCAAATTAAGCTGCCTTCTTCCTTTATTCTGGCACCAATAGTGGAACCCCTGCAGCCTCTGAGGCCCAGTGTGTTCTGATTACCTGGGTGGGAAAAGCGACCGGGTTGGCAGAGCAGACCCAGGTGGTCCTGAGCAGAGGTGGGAAATGCCCTGGGGGCCTCTGTGTTTGCCCAGACTCAGAGGACCCACAGTCAGAAGAGCTGCAGGAAGCCCCAAACCAGAGGGGAGGCACCCCTGGCGGCTGGATATGGGGAGCAGGGCAGGGTGCAGATGTGGGCCACCCAAGTCCTGGGCCACAAGCAGAGAGCAGAGCCTTTCCTGTTAGGGGCTGTAGCTCAGGGTGAGCCTGTCGTGCTCCTGGAGCGGGGCTCAGCCTGGCTCGGTGACGTCAGGCCTCTGTTCTGCTCAAGACACTTGGAGCCCCAATCTTGCCACTCCCTGAGCTGACCCTCTCTCGTGCCAAGTCTTGCCTCCAAACTGGAGAATTTTGTCCTACAACTTGAAAGAAGAAAAAAAATCACAAAGAAACAAGAAGGAAGAGAGGGAATACAAGGAGGAAGAAAGAAAAAGGAGGGGACAAAAGTGGAGGGTTTGGGATGAAAGCGCTCCTCGTGGGAACAACGCTCCTCTGCCCAAGGTGTTCTGGCTCCGGCGTTCTTCCTGAACCCCTTCTAGTTCAACTACAGGAGCTTAAGGATTTTCCCTGCTGAGTCCTATCGGGGAATAGGAGGAAGTCAGCCTTTTAGGATACACATCACGCAGAACTTTCTAGATACAGATCCAGGTTTTGGTGCTGCCTGCAGAGGCTTGACATAGATACTCATAATTAGGAAAACACATCTATTCCTAGATTCCCCAAGTGCCACCCCCTCCTATCCTTCAAATTGCTTTTTGAAGGTATATGATTTAAACAGCTGTGCACACCTGTTAAAAATGTCAGATATGAGATAACAGAAAGACGAGGGGAAAGGAGAAAACTACCCATCGATAAAGAACTGCCCACCCTGTGCTGAATCCCACGGTAGGAGGAGGGGGTCTGCAAATTCCATGGCGCATCCTTTGGGGCAAACTCCAAGTTCTAGTTTAACCCCCTTACCTCCGTCCATGAGGTTGGCCCAGTAAATGACTCTGAACCCCTGGAGGATTCCATTCAGGGCTTCCTTGGAAAGTGTGGACCAGGACAGTGATATTCTTTCTGGTGATGTTGCTATGGCTTGGACATTTTCGGGGGGGTAGCTGGGCACTGAAATTAGATAGTTAGAATCTGTAATAACCGTGGGTGGTTTAATTAGCAAAGCAATATTGAATAAGCAACATTACTTTAATAGTTCAAAGTACAGGAAAATAAAACATTGCTCTCAATCCCCCAAATTAAGGAAAAAAATGAGTACCATTCCTCTATGCAAATATTATGATAACTCAGTAAAATGCAATGACTTCATATGACTTCCACTGTCTCTCTTTCCAGAATAACTGCTTCACTGTTAAGCCCCAGGCTTATGGAGTTGAGAACACTTCTGATCCTACTGCATGAGTAAAAGACCATTGCTGGTCTGGCTTATTTTCCCATTACCCTTGAAAGTTACTGTTGTAAGTTACATGTACTTTATACACTACATCTCCTCATACTGAGTAATACCTGGCATGTAAATTGAAAGCCTCACTGTTGAAAGTGCCACAAAGCAGACACGTCATCGTATTCACTGTCCCATCCCCAGCAGGGCCCCTTTCAATACTATACCATTCGTCAGAGGAAAGAGCGAAAATGGACTAGGATACAGGCTAGAAGGATATTTGAAGTATTTTTCATGTGGGTTTATGCAAACCTTAAACGTCGTGGCTGGGAGAGGGGGCAAAATAGTGACTGAATTGCAAACATCAGTGAAAGATGAACATCAACGTGAAAACCCAAAGGTCTATCTAACCATGCCTGCGAAGACTATGAAGATGGAAAGAAAAGCCTGGACTTCTGGGTTCTAGCTGTCTAAGACTTCTCTCCCTGTGAAAACGCTCAGAAATTATAGATGCAAGTCACCATGTGTGCTCTCAAACCAATGACCCAGCGGCTAGTTGCACAAGAGGCAACTGCCGTGCGAGCTTGCTGCTGGAAGCATCTATCCCCTACTCCTACAGCTGACCCTATATCTGACCTCTGCACCTAAAAGATGGCGCTTCCGGACACTAGGGTTCTCTCTCCTTTCAAGCATTGCTGGAGAATGTGAGCTCTTAGGTGGTCAAGGTGGGAGGGTACATTAATGCCTTATGGCCACTAGGGGGCGCACAGTCACCGTGAGATTTGCTCCAAGGAAGCTTGCTCATTCCTGTTCTCTGGTCTCAGAATGCTTGAAAATAAAAAGCAATCACAAAAAAAGGAAGGAAGGAAGGAAGGAAGGAAGGAAGGAAGGAAGGAAGGGAGGGAGGGAGGGAGGGAGGGAAGGAGGGAGGGAGGAAGGAAGGAAGGAAGGAAGGAAGGAAGGAAGGAAAGAAGGAAGGAAGAAAGAAAGAAAGAGAGAGAAAGAAAGAAGAAAGAAAGAAAGAAAGAAGAAAGAAAGAAAGAAAGAAAAGAAAGAAAGAAAGAAGAAAGAAAGAAGGAAGAAAGAAAGAAAGAGAAAGAAAGAAAGAAAAAAGAAAAAGAAAAAATCCTCCTTTACAGTGATTTGTGAGAAATTCTTAGAAAATCGGATTTCTACATTCAGACTGCCGCAGTCATAGGGAGAGCTTTGGTTTCACGCGGGAAAAGCCCACCTCTTGGGCTTGATGGAGAAGGATGCTGAAGAAGGGATGGATTTGGCTTTGCAATCAAGGTCTGTCAAGGGCACCGAACCAAGGCAGCCCACGAGTTAATCAGGGCAGCTTCCCCACCGGAACCCCCAGTCCCTGCCGGCCTGGATGCCATTGTCACTGCAAAGCCCGAAGGCGGCCAGGCTCTGGGGACCCAGAGCAGCGGCTGGAACCTACCATCCTCGAGGGTGGTGGTGATGACTTCCTGAGAAGAAGGCCCCGTCCCGGCCCGGTTGCAGGCCTGCACCACCAGGCCATACTGGGTGAACTTGTTTAGGTTGCTGAGGGTGTAAATCTCACTGTCCCCCGTGGTGTCGATACTGATGATGTTGAACTGGAAGTTGCCCCCAGTGCTGTACTCGCGGTAACCTATTTGGTAGCCACGGATAATCCCATTTTGCAGATGTTTCTTGGGAGCCTAAACAGGAAAGAGAAGAATCACTAAAGAACACTGTTTGTGATTTGGTAAAAAACAATGTTATTTTCGGATGCTTTAAACCTGTTCGAAAGCTGGTTAATCCTACTGTATACCTATGGCCAAGCTACGAATTATACTCCGTGAATAATTTGGACGTTGAAAAGTTACCAAGTACAATGTGAGTAGCTAATCAAACCAAAAAGAACACTCGAGGTGTGACAAGAGGAAAACCGGCACCTGCCCTCCTCTTCGGCAAATAAAAATGAAATTGAATAAGCGTGGAAATAATCATAACAGGTGTGGCAGTAGTAATAGTAATAGTAGCAGCAAACTCATACCTAGAGGCTGCTCGTGGCCAGGTGCTCTGCCTTTACCTGCGCGAATGAGCCCAACCCTCACTGCAGCCCCGGGACACAGCACCACCAAGACCTTCATTGGCACAGGAGGTCCCACAGACATGAGGGACAGGAGGGGAATCCACCACAGAGCCTGTGCTCCCAGCCCCTCCCGCTCATGCTGCCAGGACAGCCGACTTCTCTAAGCGGTGGGGAAGTTTGGAAAGATGGATTGCGTCTGTGGTACCTCTGCCTACACCAACCATCACCTGGGGAGACTGATGTTCGTGTTTTCACCCAGCAAAATCTACGGAACTCTGTCACATTGTTCCAGGCACTGGGGAACAGTAGTGATTTTTTTAAAAAAGGTCCCTGCCCTCATGGAGCTTATACTCTAATGGAATATTCCAGAACAAAGGTGTTTGCACGTCGAAAGCTGGATGTGAAGGGGAGTCCACCCCTGGCAGGAAGGCAAACCTCTTTCATTAAGGCCTGAGTCATTCGGGGATCATTTTATGGTGATTTAAGATGGGCAAGGTGAGGCTAGAGTTACGAGTCAAAAACAGAACAGTTTTTGCTGACACATTGGACTTTTAAAGAATCCAGACTTTTTTCAAGTATGTTTTAAGAACAGCATCAAAGTGATGCTCTAAAGTAATAAAGGTGTGGTAGGCTTTCAGGCAATCAACAGCTCTGTGTGTGTGTGTGTGTGTGTGTGTGTGTGTGTGTGTTGAGTGTGTGTATTTGTATTACGTCTGTGTGTGCATATGTGTGAGCAGATATGTGTATGTATGTGCATGTGTATGTGTACATGTGTATTTCAGTACAAACCGTGGATTAAGGTCTCTTAGGACTCTGAAAATCTTTCTGAAAATGCTTACAATCCCATTGGAGAGAGGAAATACGCACTCAGGAAACTGCAGAGAAATCTGAAGTGTTCAGGTGTGTGGTACTGGACCGTGAAGGCCAGCAGGCTTCTCGAAAGTGGCAAAATGAGTGTGGCCTGAAGCAGTCAGAAGATGCTGACCGCAGGCGGGGCTGGAGGGATGGCCAGGGTTCCAGAAGGGGAGGGAGGGTGTGGGGTGGGAGAGACAGAGCAGCTGGAATGGATTGGGGGGGGGCTGCTGAATGCCCAGGGGTGAGGAATGGCAGACAGAGAGGATGTGCCCAGGATGGGGGTGGGGTGAGGCTGGACCACCAGCAGGAAGAAGGCAGAAGAAGGTCGGGACAGACAGCGCCATGAACGAATTCAGCAGACGCCTGTGGATTGCCTACCACTCCAGCCCCCCGCGTCATGAATGTCGCCAGCTGTCTTTGGGTGTTTGTCTGAGTTATACGAGAGCAGTAAAATCACATTTCTTTTTTCAGGCGAGTTTCCTCATTTGTGGTTTTCTTGGATGCCACTGCCTTTCTCAACAACTCGTCTGATTTCAGGCATTTACATGGTGCTAATAGGTATCAAAGAAACAGCCTGGAAACCATTACTTCTTCAGTCAAGTTGGCAGTCAGACGTTGACACAAAAGCACACCCCTTTCTTATTATAAGCAAGTGTCTATGCGCTCCTGCTTTTGCATTGGCGAACTACAACTTTTCACTCTGATTTAAAATTGGATCCAAAGATTTCAGATGTCGAGAATTCCATTACCTGGAATTTGTTTTACCTAAACCACTGAATTGCATTTGTATCATTGGACTAATTAGCAAAATCAATTTCCCTCCAAAAGCCATGGATAAGTCAAATATAAAACAAAGACATTTCTCCTATTTCACAAAGTTTTTTTAATGTTTAACATGGTCACCCAAATATAAAGGACTGTTTAAGTTTAAAAAACATTCTAATTTTTCAACGGGCTCCCTGTGACAATTTAAGTCTCCCTAAGGTGCCAAGTCAGGATCCCAGGAGAGGAGCTATGGAGTCTGATCAGGTAGGGGGTGTAGGGAGTGGAGGCAAATGCCCACGAGAAAATGTTCACTCACAGCACCCAATTCAGCTGAATCTTCTACAAGCAGAGGGACCTGCTGGCTGACATTTCCCTTCCTGGGTTTGGGGGGATTAATCATGCCCGTGATTTGGTTGCACAGATAGGTGGGTAGAGAAATCTTCCTTTTTTCACTTTCTGAGGGTGAAAACACATTCTAACTGCTTAAATAGGATAGGCAACACAGTGGTTTTTGTCCTGTTCAGTTTAAATATTTTGTACAAAAGAAATAGAACATTCTTCACATTTTCCTTAGAACAAAATTTTAGTCCTGCTAATTCTGGAGTGACACGAAGGTTATTTTTGTTTATTAGATTCTTCTGCAAAATATTTTGTAGAAAATTATTTTAGTGTTTTTTTTGTAATAATAAAAGTATACAGCCACCATTCCTATGTAATCACTATTCAAATTCTGATATGTTTTTTTCTCTAAGTGAAATTGAAGTTTGTTTTTCACATGGTTGTTTTCATACTCTACAATTTAGTGACTGATTATTTTTATTTAATATGCTATTATGATCATACTTTCATGTTTACTTCCAGTTTTTAAAAATCATATTCCATGTTTTATTGACTCATTTTTCCAACAATTTTGTTTGGGATATTGTTTTGTAACTTATTTCCTACCACAGATGAACCTCTGTGATACAGTGCATCTGTTTTTAAGTTTGTTTATTGGACTGAAGTCCCAGAAGTGGGACTTATTGGGTATCTTATTTCAAAAAGGTTGTGTTTCAGTTGACTGTTAATGAGATAGGATTTTTTGGTTATTATTCTTTTAGATGTGAAATCCAATATGGTAATGCAAGGGACTGTGTTTATCACAAGAAACAAAGAAGAGAGCTCTCCTCCAGTTTTCTTAATATTCTGATTTTGAAGAGATATGTATGAATAGAGTGGTGAGTTATTTGAAGGTAGCAGTGGTTTCACACATTTCTTTCCAGGGCTCTAATACAATCGCTAGTTATCATGCAGAATGAATTGTTGCACCTGAGAAAGAAGCGATGGATTTTTCTTACAAATGAAATATGCACTTTTGATTTCACAGCATGCGGGCCCTAAGAGTGTTTGAAAACCATCTAAAAAGGATTGTGTTGGGGGAGAAATGGGGAATGACTACTAATGGGTATGGGCTTTGTTGTGAGTGATGAAAATAATCTAAAATTAGATTCTGGTGATGGCTGAACATCTCTGTAAACATACAAAACAACATGGAATCGTACACTTAAAACAGCAAATGTGATGGTATGTTAATTTCATCCCAATAAAGCTGTTTTCATAAAAGTTAGCGTGCTGAAATCATCTCTCGGTTATTTCTCTTTCTAATTCAGTTACAACAGTAGCTTCCTTCACCACAACTACGGTGAACACCACCAATCAATACTCACCACCTCTACCACCACATCTTCACCATCACCATCACCACTACCTACATGCACAC
>NW_020837945.1:5134878-5335472 GCF_003676395.1 Aethalodelphis obliquidens | reverse complement strand
ACCACCTCCATCACCTGCATCATCACCAACATCACCACCACCTCCATCACCAGCATTATCACCATCATCACCACCACCATTACCCTATACCACGGCCACCTCTCCCACCTTTACCACCATCCTTATCACCTCCTCCATCAATAAATCACTGCCATGCCTCCAATACATCCACCAACATCACCACTGACATAAATATCACCCTAAGTATCACTATTACCACCATCACCTCCAACACTAACTCAGGGCCAAAATCACTACCACCAGTTACTACTATCCCTCCACCACCTCCACCACCTCCATCACCTTCACCTGTTGAGCGCTTGCTTTTCCCAATCAGTGTAATAGGTGAGATGTATATCTCCCCATTTATCTTCACAACAACCCCAAGAAGTCTCATTATCCTTCTTTACAGATGAAGAAGGTAAGTGTAGAGTTGCAATTCTAACCCAGGTTTTTCCAAGAGATGTATTTAGTTTCCACCACTCACAGAGCCCCAGATAACTTTTCTTCTTTTTGAAGCACTTGCTCATTAGGTTTGTAAAGTTACACTAAGCAAAACATTTTTAATCAAAGAAAAATCTAGCAAATCACATGAAGAGAAAGTATTGTTTTCATGCACAAAAGTAAGCAAAAATTCTAACTGTAACAGGCAAAGTTTAAGTTCTACTATTCATTTGTAGGTTGAATAGTCAGATGTAAATTTAGGAATGTGTTAACATTAAAGAAATTCTTGAGGACATATTAGGAAACAGATCTCTTTTAAAAATCCATAAGTGCAGGGAATTTAAGGGCTGTGCTGCAAGTTCCAACTTTTTTTGAAGTGACTCTGGGGACCTCTCTGAGTTACATGAACAACAAGCCAGCAGGGGACGTGGGTATGGACCAGTGGAAGCACTTCAATCCATTTGTCTGGTAGTGGGCTTCATATCACCCGAAGACAAGTTAGTATGTAATACCCCTTACTTTAAAAGTTGTTTTGGATGATACATTTCTGCTTGGAGCATGTGTCTACTTGGAATAAAGGGAAACGGTTGGCTGATGCACAAAGAGAGAACATCCAGGTGGGAAGGCAGTTGAGGCTATATCAATAGCCTCAAAGAACAACTGATTAAGTGGGTCAAAAATAATTGTTTGCTTTCATGAAACTAAGAGATTGGAGTTAATGGTGGGGTAGGACGAAACGTAGAAGAAGGAATCAGGTAGGGGTCTTTAAACACATTTTGAATCTGGGTTGCAAGATATTGGAGAAGACAAGTATCCTAAGAAGCCACTTTGATCATGCCCTCCCTCTCCCCAAATCTCAACAGTGCCTGTTGTAAGATTTGAGCCCTACAGGAGTCTTTCCAGACTAATGTCTCCTGGATGTCCCTCCACCTAGGATTCTCTTTGACTGCTTGATTAAGCATGGGGATTCCAACTCTCTTACACTTTCTCATCTCATGAAAGCCCCAGTCAGAGAATGCACTTCTTCCTTTTTTCCACTATCGATACATGACTCACTCCATGGCCAGCTCCACTTCCAACTCACTGGGGAGCCTCCTTTGACTATCTCCATCCAAGGAGTCCTCTCCTTCCTCTGGTCTCCACTGGCACTCACCCAACCACGATCAGCTCAGCAAGAATTGGCCACTTCCATCTCCTCTATGGTCACCATTAACATATCAAATGTCTGGTCTCCAAGAACTTGACTGCAAGCGCCAAGAGCACAATCCTAAAAAAATGTTTGAAATCTGACCCACTGCCCTGTCCAAATCAAGACTTCAGCACAGTGGACATTCTCAAAAAAATTATTGTAGATAAAGAAGACAATGGTTCTGAGCATTTATGAGGTGTAAAAAAGTGATGGGTAAGAATGACCTAAGATTTATACCTTACTGAATAAAGATCTAATGGGCAGGGTATAAAGACAGAAGAGATGCCTGGACTCCAGACCCAGGATGCAGCTGTTGATCAGAGGCCTGGGTCAGTCAGTTCAGAGGGAGCTCTCAGGCAGTGTGCCCCAGCCTGGACGTGAGGGTTCAAGTTGAGAGCTGGCTTCCATGCTGTCATGTAGCATGGCGGCCAACCTATCAAGATGGGAGATTTAGGCAGCATTGGGAGGGGTCCATTTCATTTCCCAGACCCCATTAGGGAAGAAAATAGCTTCTGAAGAGCTATTTTATCTGGATAATGTTGTCCATTTTTGTTTCCTGCTTAAAACAAGGATTCCAGAGTTTATTCACTTGTCATCCAGCCAGTGGGTCACACATGCTTACAATAAGGATCATTGAAGACCGACCAACAGATTTATAGCAAACCTCTCCTGGCAACCAGCCCTCTTAATACATATTAGAGGAAGACGCTGGAAAGTAAGTGATTGGCGGAAAGCAAAAAAGCTAAAGTGAAGAAGGGCTCCCTTCACTCCATAGTCAAGAATTCAACCATCTGAGTGTCTTTCCATGCAGGATGATGCTGTCATTTACAGATGACTTTGATGTGTGAGTGCTCTGGTTTTACCTTTTCTCAAAGCCCTTTGAATGCACTACTATTCTAAGAGAAGGCCTTAGCTATCCACTGTTGTGTTTTTCTTGTGAGGATTCGTTGTTTTCCCATGTAGAAATTTCCTCTTCCTTTCCTTCGCCTTTGCATCCAGGAATGATCCAGATTTCTTTTCATTTGTCTCATTTATCTGCTGTCTGTGGCCCTTTCTTTCTCCCCTTCCAGCCCTGACTTTGTTTTTTCTCCTGTGGTTTCCCTAAACAGCTTTCTTTCACATCTGTCCAGGAGCCCTTTCTCCAGCCTCCAAATCCCCCCCAACCCTCACTTTCTTTAAGAAACCGTCACTTTTGATCTCCATGACAACAGGAGCCACGTGTCAATTTCCTTGTGTGGTTTGCAAGTGCGTGCATTTGACGTGTCCGCCCGAATCAGCCTGCGAGCCACCTGTGGCAGGTTCTCCGCTCTTTATAGGGAGGGTAGAAACAGGGATGAGCAAATGCTCAGGGCACCAGTGTGGCTGCGAGTGATTAGAACAGGCACCTCATCTTCAGAAAACCACCAGCCAGGTCCTGTTTCTGGCACGCTCCCCTCCCCCTCCCCACTGCTGGTGGGCGGACTTTCCTCAATATCAGGGTCCATCCTCTGACCTGGAGAGCCCAAGGCGTCCACTGCATTCTGGGAACACTGCGTCACTCCGACGTGTGGAGTAATTCAGTTCAAAAATGATTTGAAACCTTTCCTTTTAGATTCCTCCAAATTCACTTAAAATGTAGTCTGTCCTCATTTCCCTTTTATTACAGGGGTGGGGGGCTGTCTTTTTCATCTCTGTGTGCTACCTCCAGCCCCTTTCCCTGCTCCCCAATATAAACAGCATGAGCTCCATAACTTGTTCAGTGAACGGATGCATTAACTGTAACAGCCAGCAGCTGGTGCCTCTTCTATACAAGGCATTGCATGCAGGGAAGATGTGCAGTGAATCCGTGAGTAAAGTGGAAAGTGATGATGGCAGTGGTGAAGATTTGCACAAGGGGCTGTGGAAGGGAAAAGGAAGAGATGCCTTTTCCAAATGGGTGCAGGAGGACTCCCAGAGAAGGGGGGCAATGTTATAGGAAAGTAATCAGTGGACCTGGCTGCAGGTGGTGAGGGAATAAGAGATGGCTCAGGAATGGAGAGCAGCTCCAGCGACCCTTCAGGGAGGTATATGGGGTGACTGGGTGGTGGTGGAGTGAGTGCAGGAAACCTAGGGAAATGCTGGGGCCCCACCCAGACCTGCTGACTCAGAAACACACGCTGGCTACAGGGAGGGCGTGCTGGTCTGTGTTTTAACAAGCCCTCCCTGGGATGCTGAGCAAGCTCCAGTCTGAGAACCACTGCGGTTGTCACTCAAAGTCATTAAAAGGTTTAGGACTGGCCTCACTCGGGATGGACTTTCGTTAAAAAGCAACGGCTGCACATTCCTCAATTTTTCAGGTCACCAATAACCCATTTTCCTGGTCTCTGCAGAACAGAAGGGATTGAACGCAAATAGGACCGTAAGCCCTCTGTGGTCCGGGAGTCACACAGCAACAAAGGGACCTCTTCACAGGGGGGCCGGGGTGGAGGGGAAACAGCTGCCTTGCTGGACAGAGCCCTTCTTGGGCTCCCCAGTCCCCGTGGATGGACAGCACAGCCTTTCTGGATGAATGGACCGTGGGTTCTCAGGGAGAGATGGCAGACAGAGGAGGAGTCTTACATCGTTGCCTCAAAGCACATTTTCCTTCCTGTCTCTCTCCTTGGGTTGGCCCTCCATGGCCACTCTGCCATCCACAGGGGCTCTAAGCTCATTCTCGGCATTGTAGGTCTCCTACAAGGGATACCTGCGGCCATGTGGCTCCCCCCTCAATGTTATTGTTCGTCAAGGGACAGGTAAAGAGCCAAGGGGCCATGTGGTGTGAAATAAAAAGTGGACACGTGATCTGATGATGAGACACGCTTAAGTTACGATGAATGACAAAGTGTTTGAAGTGTGTACTATCTGGAGAGGCCAAGAACTTGGAATTGGAGCTGGATGGTCACCGTAGTCTAGTCAGACTTGGCGGAGGAGATGGTGACCAAGGGTGTGCGTTGGCTTGGAACACAAATGCAGAATTTTGGAAACATTTTGGAGAATATTGTGGGATGAACTTAAGGCTAACTTCTGTACAACAGGGTACAACTGTAGGGTAGCTCCCATTTCATTCACTCATTCACTCATTCATTCATTCATCCCACCAACAAACATTTGTTGAGTAGCTACTCTTGTTAAAACCCTCCTTTTCTGAATTTTTCTGTCCTTTGCAAATCCCATTCTCTGGTAGCCACATAGAGCATTTCTCACCAGCCGTAAAGGCTTATCCAGTGGTTTCTGCTGATGCCCTAACAAAGGAATTCACAGAACATATGCAGACTAGGATTGGGTTTACCTATCAGCTCTGAGGTCTCTAGGGACATCCCCCACCTAACATCAGGGCCTCTAGATGCTGTGCATCCTTCTTAAGGTCCTACGTCCAACTCAGGTAGCTGGTAAGGAGGGCACGGTGGCTTCCGAAGCTCAGAGAAGCTAGAGAAGACTTCTGAGAGGAGACTTTGCCAGAAGGGTGATGGCTCAGTGTGCCAGAGCTTGGGAGTGGAATCAGTCAGAAGTGGCAAGGAGAGGGAGGTGCCCTGGGCTCAGAACAGGGGAAGAGCAGGGAGGGGGTGAGGAGGGGGGCTGTGGAAGTTTCCATGGGCCAACAAGGGGTGTAGCCAAGGCCCAGCCAGGAAAGAATCCACCTAGAGACTCTGAGGTTCTGGGAGGCTGGTCCGGTACCTCTGAGCTTGCAGGTAACGGGAATTTAGGGAAAACAGGGTTTTGGTTTTGATGCCAAGAGGCAGTGTGTACTAGTCTGTGTGTATGAAGGTTGGGGTCCCAGCTATTTAGTGGCAGCTGAGTGATCCCAAAGGACTTGGCTTCCCTCATGCAGACAGGGGTATCCAGCCGAGAGGAACTCCCCTGCAGGGAAGGGGTGCCCCCGTGGATGACAGAGTGGCCGTGGAGGGCCAGATGGACCCATCAATAGGCCACAGAGATTTAGGGGGCCACATCTGACCCAGATCTGCTAAGCTAGTGCAAGAGGCAGGGAAGAGTCCCATAGTGCTTTAAATCTCTGCCCAGAGGGCCAATGAACAGGCAGCTATTGTGACGAGTTTCAATTGTATGTGGCTGCTTCTCTTGGTATCATCTTGGTTTATTAAACATGGTTGACAAACTGTGGTCCTTTAGCCACTTGTTCTTATATGGCTCTTAGCGAAGAATGTACATATTTTTAAATGACTGCAAAAAATCAAAAGAGAAAGAATAGTGTGTGACATGTGAAAATTATACGTGCTTCAAATGTCAGTGGGGCTGAGTCAGGTTCTACTGGAGCCCAGCTGTACCCACCCAGCTGCGTATCTGCCGTATCTGCTTCTGAGCTACAGTGGCAGAGTTGAGGGGCTGTGACAGAGACCTCATGGCCCACAGAGTCTAGATTATTTGCTTTCTGGCCCTTGACAGGAACAGGTTGCAGACCCCTGTAGGACACAGTGTTGTGAACAGAGCCGCCTGCAGGGTGAGATCCACTCTGTGGGCTGGAGGTTGAAGGCAGGGAGGGATGTGGGGAGATTATCAACGGTGGAAGGAGAAGCACCTCTGAGAGAGGGGGTGTTGGAGAAAGGCCAGGGTTTGGACCAAAGGAGAGTCAGTGACCCTCCCTGCTGGGATGTCAAAGTTCTAGCCTGTGTTCTATCAGAAGACAAAGAATGCCTGCATCCACAGTGGACCTTTGGTCCGGGATATGGTACCTGCCACCTACACCTCAGTGATGGTCCTAAGCATAAGCATAGGATGGCATTGCTCCTGCAGAGCTAAGTAGAGTCTCTTGTCTGTTCTTGGGTCATGAAAGGCTTTGGCCTCAATTAAAGGCATCAACACTCATGAATGGGTAATGGAGGAAAAGAACATTGAAAAGCATCTAATAGGCTACTCTGCCCTGTCAGGAACATGCTAGAAGCATTTGGACAAGGGGCCACCCCAAGGAAAGCTCTGGTCTGAAGTGGGGGGATGGGCCTGACACATTCCCAGGAGCAAGGAGAGCCAGTGATTCTGTCCAGACCCCCGGGAGTGACACCACACTTTCCCTGCGTCATATTTTCCTTCTCTGCGAATTCTCACTTCTAGGAGTCATTGAGAACATGACTCTGGAATTCTTCTGTTATTTATATAAAGACAGGGCTTATTCCCACTTTAGATTGTGACAGGGAGGGAAAATGAGAATGAAAATATACTTTTAAAAAGTAGCATTATTCTATTTCCTGTATTTCTGTGATTCCTCAAAGCACAAAAAACATTTGTTTGGACTCAACATTTTCAAAAGAATGTACCAATGGAAGGACTCCATCACAGGAACTGAAAGGATGTAAAATCAGTTTTCAAAAATTTTAATATGAAGAGGAGATTGACCTTTAAAAAAACTGTGGAAGGTTACCTAGAAATAGAGTTAGTTGGTTACATCTTAGTGCATTAAATTAAATATATTTGTATTAGTGAAATGAATCCGAAAGCATATGTTGTATTTTTCTGTCCTACCCTCTGTAACCATGAAAATGGAATATGGAAATTAGATGCCCAAAGTCTCCCAAGGAAGTTGACCCCTGCTTTCCTGGCTGGAGTTCTTCCCGCAACAGACCCAGAAGAACTTGGTCCAGCCTATTTTAAATGATAAAAGTAACATCGCATTTCTTCCCTTATCTTAGGAGACATGTCCATATTGGACAGATGTTTTCCTTTTATTCTTTGATTTTTCATTCTAACACCTGTGCCCCATTTACTAATTTATCTACCTTATTTGATTTCTCTGATAAGATGGGAAATGTCATCAGCAAGATGGCTTAATGATGGCTTTCTAAGAAAATTAAGCACATTAGTAAATCAATGAAGGTAGAACATACTCTCACACCATATACAAAAATACTCAAAATGGCTTTAAGACTTAAACATAAGACATGACACCATAACACTCCTAGAAGAGAACATAGGCAAAATATTCTCCAACATAAATCACAGCAATGTTTTCTTAGGTCAGTCTGCCAAGGCAATAGAAATAAAAGCAAAAATAACAAACGGGATTTAATCAAACTTACAAGCTTTTGAACAGCAAGGGAAATGAAAAGACAACCTACAGGATGGGAGAAAATATTTGCAAACAATGTGACCAACAAGGGCTTAATTTTCAAAACATACTAGCTGCTCATGCAACTCAACAACAACAAAAAAACAAACAACCTAATCGAAAAATGGGCAGAAGAACTAAATACATATTTCTCTAAAGAAGACATACAGATGGCCAACAGGCACATGAAAACATGCTCAACATTGCTAATTATTAGAGAAATGCAAATCAAAACTACAGTGAGATAGCACCTCACACTGGTCAGAATGGCCATCATTAAAATGTCTACAAACAACAGATTGTGGAGAGGGAGAAAAGGGAACCCTCCTACACTGTTGGTAGAAACATAAGTGGGTGCAGCCACTGTGCAAAACAGCATGGAGGTTCCTCAAAAAACTAAAAATAGAGCTACCATATGATCCAGCAATCCCACTCCTGAGCATATATCCGGTCAAAACTATAATTCAAAAAGATACATGTGCTATAATTCAAAAAGATACATGTTCATAGCAGCACTATTCACAATAGCCAAGATGAAAGCAACCTAAATTTTCATCAACAGATGAATAGTTAAAGCAGATGTGGTACATTTATACAATGGAATATTACTCAGCCATAAAAAAGAACAGAATAATCCCATTTGCAGCAACATGGACGGAACTAGAGATTACCATACTAAGTGAAGTAAGTCAAACAAAGACAAATATCATATGATATCACTTATATGTGGAACCTAAAATATGACACAAATGAATTTATCTGTGAAACAGAAACAGACTCACAGACATAAAGAACAGGCTTGTGGTTGCCAAGGGGGATGGGGGGAGGGGAAGGAAGGACTGGGAGTTGGGATTAGCAGATTCAAACGATTATATATAGAAGGAATAAACAACAAGGTCCTACTGCATAGCCTAGGGAACTATATCCAATATCCTGTGATAAATCATAATGGAAAAGAATATATAAAAAAAGCATATATATGTATAACTGAATCACCCTGCTGTACAGCAGAAATTAAGACAATGTAAATCAACTTCAATAAAAAATGAATAAAAAAAGAGAATTAAGCACATTAAATAGTGAGTATTCATTTATCCACTCACTCTACGGGTGCCATTCAATTCACTGATAATACAGAAGGGCCATATTCACTTTAGTGTGCTCTTCTCATTTGTTCTTTGTGAAAAGTAGGGCTAGTATTTTATGAGAACCAGTAAAACTACATATGAGCCAGTCTTTTGAATACTTTTATTAAAATTACTACCTGTCCATCTATCATTTAGATTATTTAAAATAAAAACTTTATTGATTAATTTTTTGGCTGGGCAGAGTTCATGATATTTACATTTACTGGGAGGTATCTGTTATCGGAAGGGACTGTGCTGTCCAGAGCCATCAGAGGGGCCAGCATCCAGGGTAGAGAGAAGAATCGGGGCTGTCACTCACTGAACCAAACTCATATCCTAAAATGCTCTCCCAGTCTCCATCCTCCGTGGCTGTCAAGACAGTGCTGGGAGATGAGTACAGACAAGGCTATGCTGTTACGATGGCTACTGTTTGTCTGTGACTTAATGAAAAGGACACTCAGATCGGACCTAGTGGAAGGATTAGAGCTTCAGCAATGACAAACCAAGTTACTTGCTCAAGATAATTTTTACTAAATGTAAAGGGGAGAGTAATATCTAATTATGCTGAAGTCTAATCCAGCACTTTCTGTCCTGTATCAGAGTATCCTTATTATATGTAATTTACTTGCTGTAGATGCATTTAAATTATGCTAATCCTACTTTATGCAATGTAATGAAATACTGTCAAGTTATACTTTTCATATACTCTTTATTTTCACTGCAAGTGTTACATGTTCATAAATGTATGACACTAAGTTTTCATGGCTAAAGTATGCATAGTGTAATTGTCAATAGACAATTAAATAAATTTTAATATTATCCTGACCATAAGCAATTTTTACCTTAATGTCCCAACTTTAGAAGCCAATCCACTTGATAAATGTGATGTTGATGTACTAAATAAAGACCTATGGCTGGTCACCAGTAAATGTCCAAAATGCCCTTTTAGTTCCAACCTCATGATTCCTACTCACTATTCTTGTTTGCATTTCTGATAATACGTTCCATTAGTCAAGGAAAAAATACCATCCTTACCTCCTAACTTATTGTAACCTAACAGTTCATAACTTGTTTATTTATTTATTTAACATCTTTATTGAAGTATAATTGCTTTACAATGTTGTGTTAGTTTCTGCTGTATAACAAAGTGAATCAGCTATCCCTATACATATATCCCCCTATGCCCTCCCTCTTGCATCTCCCTCCCACCCTCCCTATCTCACCCCTCTAGGTGGTCACAAAGCACCTAGCTGATCTCCCTGTGCTATGCGGTTGCTTCCCAATAGCTACTTTAAATTTGGTAATGTATATATGTCAATGGCATTCTCTCACTTTGTCCCAGCTTACCCTTTCCCCTCCCCCACCCTCAAGGCTATTCTCTACGTCTGTGTCTTTATTCCTGCCCTGCCCCTAGGTTCTTCCGAACCATTTTTTCTTTTTAGATTCCATATATATGTGTTAGCATACGGCATTTGTTTTTCTCTTTCTGACTTACTTCACTCTGTATGACAGACTGTAGGTTCATCCACCTCACTACGAATAACTCAATTTCATTTCTTTTTATGGCTGAGTAATGTTCCATTGTATATATGTGCCACATCTTCTTTATCCATTCATCTGTCAATGGACACTTAGGTTGCTTCCATGCCCTGGCTATTGTAAATAGTGCTTCAATGAACATTGTGGTACATGACTCTTTGAATTATGGTTTTCTCAGGGTATATGCCCAGTAGTGGGATTGCTGGGTCATATGGTAGTTTTATTTTTAGTTTTTTAAGGAACCTCCATACGGCTCTCCATAGTGGCTGTATCAATTTACATTCCCACCAGCAGTGCAAGAGGGTTCCCTTTTCTCCACATCCTTTCCAGAATTTATTGTTTGTAGATATTTTGATGATGGCCATTCTGACCTGTGTGAGCGGATACCTCATTGTTGTTTTGATTTGCATTTCTCTAATGATTAGTGATGTTGATCCTTTCATGTGTTTGTTGGTGGTCTGTATATCTTCTTTGGAGAAATGTCTATTTAGGTCTTCTGCCCATTTTTGGATTGGGTTGTTTGTTTTTTTGATATTGAGCTGCATGAGCTGCTTGTATATTTGGGGGATTAATCCTTTGTCAGTTGCTTTGTTTGCAAATATTTTCTTCCATTCTGAGGGTTGTCTTTCTGTCTTGTTTATGTTTTCCTTTGCTGTGCAAAAGCTTTTAAGTTTCATTAGGTCCCATTTGTTTATTTTTGTTTTTATTTCCATTTCTCTAGGAGGTGGGTCAAAAAGGATCTTGCTGTGATTTATGTCATAGAGTGTTCTGTCTATGTTTTCCTCTAAGAGTTTTATAGTGTCTGGCCTTACATTTAGGACTTTAATCAATTTTGAGTTTATTTTTGTGTATGGTGTTAGGAAGTGTTCTAATTTCATTCTTTTACATGTAGCTGTCCAGTTTTCCCAACATCACTTACTGAAGAGGCTGTCCTTTCTCCATTGTATATTCTTGTCTCCTTTATCAAAGATAAAGTGACCATATGTGCGTGGGTTTATCTCTGGGCTTTCTATCCTGTTCCATTGATCTATATTTCTGTTTTTGTGCCAGTACCATAGTGTCTTGATTACTGTAGCTTTGTAGTGTAGTTTGAACTCAGGGAGCCTGATTCCTCCAGCTCCATTTTTCTTTCTCAAGATTGCTTTGGCTATTCAGGGTCTTTTGTGTTTCCATACAAATTGTGAAATTTTTTGTTCTAGTTCTGCAGAAAATGCCATTAGTAGTTTTATAGGGATTGCATTGAATCTGTAGATTGCTTTGGGTAGTCATTTTCACAATGTTGAGTTTTCCAATCCAAGAACATGGTATATCTTTCCATCTGTTTGTATCATCTTTAATTTCTTTCATCAGTGTCTTACAGTTTTCTGCATACAGGTCTTTTGTCTCCTTAGGTAGGTATATTCCTAGGTATTTTATTCTTTTTGTTGCAATGGTAAATGGGAGTGTTTCTTTAATTTCTCTTTCAGATTTTTCATCATTAGTGTATAGGAATGCAAGAGATTTCTGTGCCTTAATTTTGTATCCTGCTATTCTACCCAATTCATTGATTAGCTTTAGTAGTTTTCTGGTAGCATCTTTAGGATTCTCTATGTATAGTATCATGTCATCTGCAAACAGTGGCAGTTTTACTTCTTCTTTTCTGATTTGGATTCCTTTTATTTCTTTTTCTTCTCTGATTGCTGTGGCTAAAACTTCCAAAACTATGTTGAATAATAGTGTTGAGAGTGGACAACCCTATCTTGTTCCTGATCTTAGAGGAAATGGTTTAAGTTTTTCACCATTGAGAATGATGTTGGCTGTGGGTTTGTCATATATGGCCTTTATTATGTTGACATAAGTCCCCCTATGCCTACTTTCTGGAGAGTTTTTATCACAAATAGGTGTTGAATCTTGTTGAAAGCTTTTTTTATATCTATTGAGATTATCATATGTTTTTTCTCCTTCAATTTGTTAATATGGTGTATCACATTGATTGGTTTGCATATATTGAAGAATCCTTGGATTCCTGGGATAAACCCCACCTGATCATGGTGTATGATCCTTTTAATGTGCTGCTGGATTCTGTTTGCTAGTATTTTGTTGAGGATTTTTGCATCTATGTTCATCAGCGATATTGGCCTGTAGTTTTCTTTTTTTGTGACATCTTTGTGCGGTTTTGGTATCAGGGTGATGGTGGCCTCGTAGAATGAGTTTGGGAGTGTTCCTCCCTATGCTATATTTTGGAAGTTTGAGAAAGACAGGTGTTAGCTCTTCTCTAAATGTTTGATAGAATTCACCTGTGAATCCATCTGGTCCTGGGCTTTTGTTTGTTGGAAGATTTCTAATCACAGTTTCAATGTCAGTGCTTGTGATTGGTCTGTTTATATTTTCTATTTCTTCCTGGTTCAGTCTCAGAAGGTTGTGCTTTTCTAAGAATTTGTCTATTTCTTCCAGGTTGTCCATTTTATTGGCCTATAGCTACTTGCAGTTCATAACTTGTTTATAACCTAACTGTTCTAAAACAGAACAGGGAAAGTGTCTGTCCTCAGGTATCTTGTATTATGCCAGGTTCATCCAGGCTCCATGTGAAGCTTTCAGGCGAAACCATCTGAAAGGACTGCAGGCTGATGAATGGAGTTGGCCTTGCTCTGAGTCCTTAGTTGAAGTTCAATGTATGTCTTTTCAGGGTGAATTAGCTGAGAGGTCCAGCCTTTTCCCTGGGATGGAACGAGACAACCCTTCTAGGCTGAGTCTCAGTTAACTTGTCTTCCCAGAATGCCCACGTGTGAGCCTGCATCCCACACTCTTGGTGGCTCAGCAGCCTTTGGAAAGCTGGCCAGCATCTTCTTGCTGCCCTTTGAGGCTGGGAACTAAGAGTACTGCCTGCTTACGTTGGGAGGCCAGCCAGGACCTTTAGAGCAGGCAGATTGGCAGTTCTGCTCTGGGACAGAGAACTGGGGTCCTAGGAAAAGGCCAATTACATGGCTAAACCAAAAGGGCTAATCTGATGGAGAGATGCGGAGAGAGGTAGAACATCTTCCAGAGAAGCAAATAAGAAATGAATGGTTTTATGAAAGGGATCTGTATATTTTATACATGTGCAAAAAGTAAGATGGTAATATAGTCATGTAGGGCTTTTTAAGGTGTCCAGAGTTTTCCAAAGGAAAGGTACCCCTCTTTATATGCATATTTTAACATGAAGGTGAACAATGAGTGGTCCATGTATTTATTTAACAAATATTGACTGCACTTCTACTGAGAATATAACAAACAAACAAAATATGCCCTCTACCCTCATAGAGCTTACAGTCTAGTCAACTGTAAGAAGTTAAGAGAGAATAATCCTACTCCCTGTGGATGACCAAGAAGTTTTAAAGTCAGTTTGGATTTTTCTTCTCTCACTGTAGGGGAAAGAGGTAAGACTTGTTAATATGAGAAGGGCTGACAGTTCCTTATCTATTTGTCAGGCATACTAGTCATCAGGATTCTTAATAAAACTGCAGAAAATCTAACTCTAGAACCAATTGATTAGTTCATAAAAGAAATGTAAATTTTGTAATTTTTTCATAGCCTAAGGATTAAACAAGCGTTTAAAAATTAAGTAAAATTAATTTCAAGGCAACCCTTTTGAATTTCAACTGACTTAGGAAAGAAAGATGTCGACTTACTACTCCAGTTATGCTAAGGTTAAGTTTACAATTTGGAAAGAAAGTGGTAGCAGGTAAAATGTACAGGTTACCTATTTTCTTTAACCTCTGTGGGGTTGCGTAACATTTATAACATGAGGCTGGAAGGAGCTGGAAGAGGAAATAATAGTTGTTGAACCTTTCCATGTACAAGTGCAATATCGTCATTCAACGTACTTTAGCTCGTCAATTGCTTCGAAGCCCGGCAGGCAGAGTCAGATTGCCAAGGTAGGTAGGGGTCCTTTGACAGTCACGAGCCCTCAGATCTTGGGCAAACCCCTGCAACCCGAGGAGGTTGTACAGAACTGGGTATACCCAGCACACAGATCCAACAGTATAATGCATGTAGGAATTGAGCAGAGAGCCTGGCAGAGAGCAATTGCTCAGGAAGACAGGTTTCCCAGGAATCCCAGCCAGGAAATACCAGTGCTAGAAGGTGCTCCTTTCCAGTGGGGTATTCCTTTCCCTGGAGGAAGAGGGATTTGGATGTAGAAGTGGCGTCTGCCGTTTATTAAATCATTGCTATGAAGATGACTGGCAATAAGGCAGTTTTGTTTTTAAATGACTAAGCCATTTTCCCATTGTAAGAGCTCTTCTCTGAAACATATACTAGATTGTAATGATGCCTCAATTACTTGGAATTATTGGGGATTGTGGAGGTGTGGTGCTCTAGTTAAAAGTATCCTTTAGATTTCTAAAATTTAATTAAATCCCCAAATACCCAGTGTTCATATTTTATGGAAATCACGTGTCTTCTGCAATGTTATTCATTCTAAATAAAATCTCAGTCAGAGAGGATGACACTGAAGGGCAGGAAAGTGGCAAAATCATTCTCAGGATTTTTATCCGGAGTCAGTTTGTTTTCAGCAATGCAATATTTAAGCAGTGGACAATTTCATATTTTCAGGATAGCCTATGGCTCTAAAAGATTTCTCATTCAAAACAAAACAAAACAAAACATTTACGTCAATAGGAAAAAAAGTCTCTGCCTTAAATTGCATTCTCTGGGTAAATGTTTTGCGATATCTATAGTCATGAAATATTCCAAACTCTGAAAGTTTTATTTAATGAGCATATGTAAATAGCCTTCAAACTGTCCTCAATTTGCATAAAATGGGATCGGTTGATTCTGAGACTGACAAGAAGAGAAGGTGACAGGGACTGTCAAAAGAGACTGGTTCGTTCTGTCAGTGTTTTTATACTTAGGCGACAGACTAAAATCTGAATTTTCTGAAAAACCAAAGAATTCTCATTTAGTTTTACAGTTTTCAGGTACTTGATTAAATACGTGGTTATCAGTAATCCGTAGCCTTCAATATTCTTTCTGATTTTGAATAACCCCAGCAGAAACATGCAGTAAATTGTATTTATTTATGCAAAAGGCTTGTGCAAACTTTCTGTTTTTCAAGGGGTGTGGAAGGAGAGCTAGGAATTGAACTTTTATTATCATTTACCTAATTTTTATTTTACTTAGAACTCTTGCTTTATCTCTTGAGTTCTTGTTAAGGTACTGCTTAGCAACTTTAAGTAACTCAAAATATGTAAAATTATGGAAAAGCCCTTTCTAAGTCTTCATATTCCATAATATAGACAAGTTAATATGGTCCCGGTTCTTGGGCATCTTCCTGTGGGCTTACATTTAAGTGATGTTCGGATGCCCATTTCCTCTAAAATGTATCACACTTTTACTGGATCATTACTACCATTTATTTTGCAATCAATTAGAGTAGAAACCCACGTGCAGAACGGCTGGTCTATCTGGGACACTGAATGTGGATACAGTGGTCCACCACTGTACGCTCCGGAGTATTGTACTGTAGCATGAATTAGACTCTCGCCATCTTACAGCCTGGTTTTGGGAGATCCTAAAATCTTGGGGGTCTTCTCCACAGCAGTTTCTGAAAGACATGTGCTTCAGAGTCTAGCGCGACATAAGCACTTGTTATTCACATATGCACTCATTCATTCATACAAACCTGCCAGCCACGAGGATCAAGGATAAATAAGACCGTCCCTGTCTCCAAGGAGCTCACAAAACAGCAGAAGAGATGCGACAAAATGGACGGTAGAAAGCGTGTGACAGGGACCTCATGGAGCTATCTCCCAGAATCATGGGTAACACAAAGGGCCGAACAATTAAGTTGGAGAGTTACACATCTTCACTGAGGGAGTCAGGCAGGACCAGAGCACTGAGTAAGCAGGACGGGACAGGTGGGGGGTGGAGAGGGGATGCTACAAACATTGAGAGCAGCAATGACAGTTGAGGAGAGAAGAGGACAGCAGGGTCCCCTAGAACTGGGGGAGGAGAGGGTGGTAAACCTGAGACAGGATGCTGCAGCCTGATGCTGGTGGCTGGGCTGTCCTCTGGGGTTTGGTCTATAGCCAGTAAGGCATGTGTCACCTCTGGCGGACTTGAAAATTTAAACACTTGAAACTTTTCTTTGGTGAAAGAAATAACCAAGTTAAGCAGGAAAAGTTGTTAATTTCGTTCAATAGAAGGGGTATGTTACAAAAGTGTTGCTTGTACAGGGATAATTAAACACATTTAACTTCTGTCTCTGATGTTATGAAATGTCCCCCAAGCTGCCCCTGACCTTTAAGAGGTTTAGTGTCTAAATGGCTATATTCCCACCCAAAGCCCGGAGCTGCTCTTCCCTCTGTCTCATGTCTCTTCACTGAGCGCATCTTTTACTTCTGATGAGTTTTCTTGTGACCCTCAATGAGTTTCTGCCTCAGTCCCCCCAATGTTTCCATCCTGGCTGACAGATGTGTGGCCCCCTCCTGGGGCTAACACAATTTCTTCCTCTTTCTTTACTTCTTTCTCCTCCTTTCCTATTAGCCTCTTTACACAAAATGTAAATCTGGGACTTTAATGCCATAAAATAAAGGCATATTTTAGGTAACATATCATACTTTGGATTACCTAGACTCGCATACAGTTTGGTTGAATCAGTGACACACTTTCATGACGCAATCAGGCCAGTGTGAAATGACAGCCAATCAACGGGCAGCCCCTACTCCACTCAGTGGTACCCACATCCTTTTCTGCAGCCTGCTACCCTGTGAGAAATCACGGTTCCGTGAATAGGACGGCAAAACCAGTTCACAGTCTAGTGGAGGTGAGGCCTCCTTTCAATAGCCCACGACTTGTTCATCCTTTTGACATTCAGAAGAAATTTAACTGCAACCTATGACTTTTCCTGCTGCTTTTCTATGGAGACAGAAAGGATGCAATGGCTTTTAACGCCTCTGAAGTTTCTATTTTTAGTTATAAGAGCTCTGGGGACAGACACCTCTCTCCTGCAGGATACAGAAAGCTCTAGGGGCCACCGTAATAGCTTTTCAGTGGCAAAAGGCAAGAGAATGCGGAGGGCTGGTGGAGGAAACTTCCCAGTCTTTAACACAAGACAGAGTGAGTCAGCATTCCATTTGCCCAGTGGCTGGGCTGCGTGTGGGGCTGTGGCTTGCTGAGTGCCTTTTATCGCGCAATGTGTGATGCTCACAGCTGGCGGATGTGCTCACAAAGACGAATGGCCCCCTCCCCACCTGGCTCGGCCTGCCCTGTCTGAGCAGCTGAACAGTTGCGGTGTGTTGCCTGCTGGAATCACAGCTCAGTGGCCGGGCTGTAAAAAGACAGCACAAAAGGGCTTGCTGCCCTACTGTGTGTTAACACCCAAGGTGATGTCCACCCCAACCTTAAAATCCTTTTTTTTTTTTTTGTTATAGAAGCTTGTCATTTTATGAAAGAGCTGATGCTAGAAGGAAAAAACCCAACAAATGGTGCAACGAATGAGGTTTTTAATGGGACCGAGAGGTGGGCAGATTGAAGACCTCACTGTGGCTCTTATCTTCCTCTCTGAGTGAGAACACAGAAAAAATGGCAAGGAAGGAGGTAAGAAGAGAACATGTGTGATGAGAGAAACCCAGAAGTGGAAAAGTAAGTGCAACTTTGCAGACGTTCTGACCCAGGAACAGCATTCTAGATAGAATGGAATTTGGGCTAAGGCGGTTGGCTCCAAGACCACATGAAGGGGGTGACTAATTCTCAGGCAGGTTCACCCACCACGTCAGTGACTTCAAGATCCCTGGGGCAGCACTGCCTAGTGTGCTGGTTTGTGATGAGCTTGGGCCAGAAAATCAATCAACACTGTTTCCTTCACTGAGGATGTTTTGCTAAGAAAAACATGTCTGCCGGAGGAACCAGCATGCTGAATGGTGTGCTTGTTTGCATTGTGCCTCACGCTTTCTCTCCCAGCGGCTGGCAAAGAGCCCTCAGCTCACCAGCAGCCAGTTTGCATCTGCTGGCCATGCTGGAGGGACCACTGCCTGGGATGGCAGCTGGCCCAATGCCGCCCCCCTTCCCTGGGTGTGTGTGAGGCCACCGCTAGCTAGGGGCACAGCAAGGACCTCTGTTCTCCCTGCCACTTGGTGGGCTGTCTACCACACCATGATTTGCCATTTAGGAAAAGCGGGGATGAATTAACAAGTGTGGTCATGCACGTCCGTTTCCCGATTTGCGAGTGGAGAGCAGCGCTTAGGACACAATCACGATTCAAAGACTAAAAATAAGGCTCCCAAACTTCACTCTCTGTAGAAACAGAAGTTGCTGTAAATGTATTCAAATGTGGATACAAATACTGGATTGTAATAAAAGGACTTTTAATCTAACTCTGTCACATAAAAGTTTCATATGTATAAATCTGCTGTACACCTGAAACTAACACAACATTTTAAATCAACCATACTCCAATAGAAAATAAAAATTAAAAAAAAGGACGGGCTTCCCTGGTGGCGTAATGGTTGAGAGTCCGCCTGCCGATGCAGGGGACACGGGTTCGTATCCCGGTCTGGGAAGATACCACATGCCGCGGAGCGGCTGAGTCCGTGAGCCATGGCCGCTGAGCCTGCGTGTCCGGAGCCTATGCTCCGCAATGGGAGAGGCCACAGCAGTGAGAGGCCCGCGTACCACAAAAAAAAAAAAGAAAAAAAAGGCATCACAAGGCATGATGCCTTGGCATCATAACACTTAACATGAGTGAAGTACTCTCCACCCTCCATGGAAAAAGTGCCAAGAAGACAAGTGTTTGCTGAGGTTACCTTCCAGGTGACCCTGATGCTCTGGGATGAGATGGGTTCCAGGCGAACTTCCTGAGGTGGACCGTCGGGAGCTGTAAAGACCAAAACCCACAGACCGGTTAGAGACAGGTTCCAGAGCGAACAGGAACCCACACAATAATACGCAGGCCCAGAAGACAGGTCACAGCAGCTTTAGTGGGAAAACCAATTTTGCAGAGTCACTGCGTACAACGTTTACCTCGTGCTCACTCGCTCCTAGAAAAAATAGATTTCGTATTCTTCCTCACCTTGTCCTTGACAACTTGATGAATAAACTTCTCAAGTTAATAGACCCGTAAAACAGGAAGTTGTAAAACAACATTTCTTTGATAAAACTCTATAGTGGCTGCTGAAGACCCCTCTCCTTCCTTTGGAAGTTTTGTTTAGTGACGTGCATTGGGGCCCCTCAGGATGCTCAGAACTACTTAGGGAAGAGAAAAAAAGGCTTCTGAGTCTCTTTGATGGCTTTAGTTCTCTACACTTCCCAATGGGAAACTCTTATTAACCTGGGGCTGCAGCCACAGAGGACAGGCACAGTGGAAGAGTAAAACAAAGCATGCAACTCACTCCAACCTATTTCCAGTTGTTGCAGGGGGGCCACTTAACCTCCCAGGGACAGTCAACCACTAGGTACTAGGGATGTACCCTGTACTACGTACACAGCATGGAACTTAGAGAGAGGAGACATCCTTCTCCAGCAAGAGTCTGTAATCTAATCAGAACACCGGGCCGAGCACACAGAGAGGAAGATGTGGATACAACACAGCACATACTCAAGTGTCTTCGGAGAAATGGAAGCAGACAGTAACCCAGGGGTCAGCAGGGAGAGACCCCATTGGGTGATCACATATTGTCCGAAGGACAGTTTTTCAATCCCTGCTGAGCTACAAAAGGGCCATTTCTGTGGATGTGGAGGTGCCAGGAGGACTGGAGATGAGAAATCAGGAATGGCGAACAGAAACCAACCTGAAGGTTTTGGAAGTGAGAGGAAGGGGAAAGAGAAGGGTCGTTTTAGGGGAGATGCGAGAGCAAGGGAAACATGTTTTCTGTTTTTCAGAGAAAGAGGTTTTGAGTGACACCACAGTGCAGTTGCTAAGCTGTGGCTGTTTGAGTCTTTCTGCCTGAGTTCAAATTCTTGCTCCCTCGCTTAGTAGCTGGGTGTTTTTTTCCAGGTTACTTCATTTTTCTGTGCCTCAGTTTCCTTCTCTGTATAATGGGACAGTACAACTTATGTCAGGATTGTTATGAAAACAGTGTGCTCAGAACACATAAGCAGTAATGATGATTATTATTCTCACTGGGTGTTTTTACGGGGGAAGTTGGAGAAACAACCAAAAGAAAAGTTACACTCGAAGGGACAATGTCCCAGCAGAGAAGCGAGAGGACAGAAGCAGGAGGGGAGGTGGTGGGGAGAGGGGGGCGTAGGGGCCTGAGCCGCTGGGATGGGAGGAAGAGGAAGCAAGAAGGAGCTTCGGCAGACGTACTGGGGAGGGAAGCAAGGTGAGCGAAGACACAGGTATGCTCGCTGCTTGCAGGGAGCGGGTTCAAATCTGATAGTCTCTCTTTTCACCAGAATCCTAAGGGGCAAAGTCAGGGGAGAGTAGAAGGCACCAGGAACGCAGTAGAGGCTTGCATTGTTGCAGTGACCTGTGCAAAGGAGTGTGCCCTGCACGTGAGGGCACTGACCCACCGGCGGAGGGGATTTAACCGATGAGGATACTGTGCAATGCAGTCAGTGGTCCCATTGCGGGGCTTTACGAGACCACTGATGGCTGCAGGAGAAACGTCGTTGGGTGGATTGGGATAAACAGTGACCACGGGAGAGAAGCAGCGGTTGCTGGAATTGTTACTAAGTAGAGTAATAAAACCTGAGGGTTGCTCCCCCACACGAAGGAAGAAAGGTGGGGGGCAATTCCACTGTCAGGGCTGGTGGGACTGGGGGAGAATGGTAACATGAGGGTGCAAGAGAGGAAGCTGAATTTCCAGAAAAGACGATTCATTACATTTGAGAAGTATGAATTTGAAGGGAAGTGGGGACATTGTACTGAGGCGTCTGCTCAGGTGCTGGAAACGTTTACAGGAACCAGGGAGAGAGTCAGGTCAGCAGGCTGCTCCCTTCTGCCCGCATTGCATCCGCAGTCTAGCGAAGCCCTCCCTGAAATCGACTCTCAATGTCTCTGCTCTCTGCTCTCCCTGTCTCTCTCCTCACTGGGGACATAGCCTCTGCCCCTGATACCCTGCTCCAGACCAGCATCTACGCCTGGCCCAGGTGTCAATTTTGTTCCTAAACATTAATTCTGGTCTTCACTTTACCTCTTTAAAGGGGACATGGTCCCAGCTCAAGCTTCAAACTTCTCGCCCCTCACACTAACTTTGCCCCTCTCTGTGTCCTGCCTTCCTCTGCAGGTGTCTGTTCTGCGCACCCCACCTCCACGCACCCTATGTCCCAGCCAGGCCCAATATCTCAGAGGAATCTAAACATACCTGCCCCCGGGCAGATCGGAGCCTGTCTTTTGCCCCATCAGTTTCCTGCCTCAGCCTGGGGACAGTCTTTCCCTCTTTGCCCAACAGACTTGAAGCTGTGTGGCCTCAGGAACCCAGTCCAGAGAGAGTCCTTGCTGAAGCTCAGAGCACACTTCTCCCTCCCCAGCAGGGCACAGGGTAGTTAGTTTTCTAGGGGTCCTGCAGCCTCTTGGATTTATCGATTCTCCAGGTGAAAAGGCTGTGCTAGCACTGAAGCTAATTTCTGGAACAGTAACCCAGGGAGAGGCTGGCATCCAGCTAATTGTGATCATTGTTATGCGTCTGCACCACATTTCTGCTCACAGGGTCAAGCCCTTTATGCAGGAACATTTCAGTAACAGATCAAGGAAAGCACGTGGAACAGATTTCCCTCACACACCGAGAGTTCTGTGGTCAGCGAGAAGCATGTGGTTCATCCATTAAAATCCTTGAAAAATTATGTTGAGGTCTGACGGCTATACTGATGCTTGATTATTTTAATTTAATTATGCTAAATCACATTGAACAAGGAACCTGCCCGCTAGAAATCGAAGGCACTGTTGGGGCCCCATCCATTCCACATCCTTTGGCCTTTGCTGCAGCCTTTTCAGGGGGCATGGCAGGCAATAGTCACAGCCTTCATTTTCTTGTTGAGACATATTCATAATTATAAACAAAGGTACTAGGAGAGTGTTTAAAAAATGTCCTATTCTATCAGAAAACATACAGTGTGAACTGGGTTTTTCAGTCTGGTCTGGTATTTTATGAAGGTCCCTGTGTAGTGGTGGAGGGACAGTCCCTGACTCTAGGACAGACATGACTATTTGTAAGAACACAAAACCTTTTTTACTTAGCCTATAAATACTTCTGTGATTTGTTAGTAATTCATTTATTAGTCTGCTTGGTCTCTGAAGTGAATGCACTCAGACCTCCCCTCTCTTAAAAATAAAGTGATAGAAACTATATTAAAGACAGAGACTAAAAGAATGTAAGCCATATACTCACAATGGCACGGTGCCCAGTATAATTAGGAAGAGTTTCTGTTTGGGTGCTGAAATTTCTACTCTAAGTTTCTGAAACATTATAAGACAAACCCTTTAAAAATGATATTAAAAATGAGTCTGCTTCGAGAATTTTAGTGCTTTCCTTACAACTCCTGCGCAGTAATTTTTTTTCATGGATCCTCATCTCATTGCAGAAGGACGATTTCTGTAAACTTAGAATCCAAGGCAGATTGAATTCCCAATGCTGACATGTTGAAGATCAACCACTAGGCCTCCACTGATTTAACTAAATTTGAAAATTGTGTTGACATTTGACATTTAAACATTTGTTTAATGCTCTTGAATTGAAGCTGTACTATAAATAGAAAGCATGGTTTTTCTTCTTTTTTTAAAGCAGAATATTTAGCATTTTCCTGGGGGAAGAGAAGCCTAGAGGTAAGAATTAATGATGAATGTGATTTTCCCAAATACATAATTTCTGCATGTCTACAGAAGCCAGAACTATTCAGTCTGTAAAAGAATAATAAATGAAGACTATAATTTACAGTTCCTAATTTTGTTTCTAGGCAAGGCAACTTCTGCTAATTCTGTTTGGCTGAAAATACAGGGATGACAGACCCTTCCTAACTGTCAAACCCGAGACGGTCCTCTATCCTTTCCAAGCAGGGAAGGAACGCCATGACTCAAGCCTCAACACTCCCTTCTGCCCGCAAATTATTCTCTCCTCCGTGTATTGGTCTCCTGGCTTCACCCAGAGGCTTGGGGCTCAGTTGCTTATGGGGCTGTGATGAGCCACCCCAGTGGGAGGCACTCCCACACTTCTATCTGATTCCTCTTGGGGAATTTACTGAGGGCCTACCGTGTACCAGGTCCAAAATTGGGCAGAGACTGGGCAAAAATGGGCAAAAAAAGGGACTGATGGAAAACTTCATGATCTACAACCACATGCTCATCTCTGACAGAAGCAGTGTGGGGAATTCCCTGGCAGTCCAGTGGTTAGGACTCGGTGCTCTCATTTCCACGAGTTCAATACCTGGATGGGGAACTAAGATCCCACAAGCCATGCAGCGTGGGCAAAAAAAAAAAAAAAAAAAGAGCCTGGGTGAACAGAATGTGCAGAATATTCTTTGCTGGACACAGGAGACCAAGAGAGAGTTCAGCAAAAATCAAAATAAAACCAAGAACAGTTGACCCCTAGATGGGGAAAGGATGAATTCATTTAATGATTATTTATCAAATAAATAGCTTATTCATTTAAACTGTTATTTATTTAGCATCTGTTATGTGCCAAATGCTGTTCTGGGTGTCTGGGACACAGCAGTGAACAAAACAGACGACTATTCCTGCCTTTGTGGGAGGGAGCAAAACTATAGACCCTAAACAAAATAAATCAGCAAATTATATGGTATGCTGATGGTATAGAGTCTATTTTCTAAAAAGGAGAGTGTGAAGGGAGGGAGGGGACCAAGCGTGCCTGAGCAGGTGTGGGGACTGACATTTAAATGGCGGTGGGGGTCAGGGTAAGACTTATTGAGAAGATGCAACTGAGGAAAGACCTGACAGAAGTATGCGGCGGGGGGGAAGGACATTCCAAAACATTCCAGAATAATTCCAGAATATTTCAGAACATGCCAGGATAGCTGGCAGGAATACACGGAGCAAGCATGAGGAACAGGAAAGGGGGCAGTGATCTATCTAGGCTTAATTTCCAGCGTCTCTAAATGGACGCTGGAGCAGAACGACGATTACAGAAGCAGGTGGTTGAAGGCTCGGGTATCGGGCAATCTTGGTTCTCGGCCGGCAGACCCTGTGCAGTGGACTCTCTCCTTGAAGGGCACAGATGATGCCACACGGGGCCCCAGTGGGCTGCTCTATTCACGTGTCTATTGTGCGCCGATGCCTTTTATCCCTAAGCCCTCAGCACATCCCCTTGCCGCAGCCTCCAGCTCAGCACACAGGAGACTCTCCTTCTAGATCAGAGCTGCCACTCTGAATGTGATGAAAGATGATGCAAAGCCTGTTCACTCAGTCCCGGACCCGAAGGAAGCCCACCAGCTCCCTGTGGTAAAACCCTTCGCTAATTCTGACCTTCCGTCTCCGATGCGTCTGAAAATTCAGCAGTTATTCAACACAGAATTTTGCCCCGCGTCACTGAACATTCACGTTCTAGGGGCGGAGTCCTCATGAAAATGGTGACGGGATCAGCCACCCCCCAACTCGGTCACAGGCACTAAGTGACACGTGCCCTTCGGGGCACAGCTGCCAATGGGGAAGCCGGTCATGGGTGAGGGTCAGCTGCGGACGTCACATGAGGATCACTGTCAAAGAAACCTGGCCAGTCAGTGCTCTTCTGATCCATTAGGAGCTAATCTCCTTAATGCTTGACCTTGTCTCCACTTTCTCTGTCGATTTCTCCTCTCTGGGGGGGCTAAGGGTTGCTGAGGTGGGTCGGGAGGTGTGCTAGACATTGATCTGTGCTCCGGGGCTATCTCCCAAGGTCAAGTGTATCAGAGGGTCTGTTAATACGTTTGTGAGTCTCACTTGGAAATAACCACACTGTTGTGCACTTGGAACCATGCTGTTTTCCAACATTAGCTGAGGCTGCTACATGAGTGGCGGTGATTCCTTCTTCTCTCAGCTTTGCGATGGATGACACAACAGAAATCCAAACCTGAATTCCCATCGTGGCAAGACCCAAGTTAGGGATCTGGAAACTGTTTCTGTAAAGGGACAGATCCTAAAGATTTAGGCTTGGGCTTCCCTGGTGGCGCAAGTGGTCGGGAGTCCGCCTGCCGATGCAGGGGACATGGGTTCGTGCCCCGGTCCGGGAAGATCCCACATGCCGCGGAGCGGCTGCGCCCGTGAGTCATGGCTGTTGAGCCTGCGCGTCCGGAGCCTGTTGCTCCACAACGGGAGAGGCCACAACAGTGAGAGGCCCGCGTACCGCAAAAAAAAAAAAAACAAAAAAAAAAGATTTAGGCTTTGCAAGCTACATGCAGTGTCTGTGGCATATTCTCCTTCCTTTTTTTTTTTCTTTTTATAACGCAAAAACTGTTCTTAGCATGAACGTTGTAAGTGGAATTTACATGGGTTGTAGTTTGCTGAACGCTTAACTGCAAGAAGGACGGATGCTGGTTAATTGGGACCTATGGTTAGCCTAAAGGGTAACTGCTACCTCCCCAGCTCCAGCCGCTAGCCGGGATGCCTCCCGTGGTCCTAGTTAGAGCTCCGATGGGTGTGCCTTCTCTCTCCTGCCTCCCTCTTTATCCGCCTTCCAGACCTGCCCTGTTGCCTTTCTCTACTTTTCTCTCTTCATGACGCCATTCAAAATTTCAGTGTGGTTTTAATCCTCCATATATTTTCCTCACCGCCCCCACCCCCCCACTGCTCATTGTGTGTATTTCTAAGACAGTCCTGTAAGGCAGGTTTAAGGACGTTTCATCCACATATACTGAGCCGTCTCCTTGTGTCAGACACACATGAGGGGTACAAACATGAGTGGCCCATGGTCCCTTGGAGAAATGATGGCTCAGAGGCTGTTGTCAGAAAGAATTCTACTTGGTGCACTAACATCATCCCAGAGACTGGAAAAGGTACCACACTAAGGGAGATGTTTCTCCTGCTTTCAAAGGAAGAGCACAGAAAAGTAGGCGTAGACCTTGAAGGGCTTCCAGACAGGGGCAGGTGCAGCTCACACACGGAGGAGGGGGCAGGAAGGGGGCTCATCGCTGATCTGGCCACAGGGAGTCCAGTGTAGCTTCAAGGTAGTGATAGGGTGGGGAAGACCCAGGCCTATACCTCACAGGCTCATTTCCTCAGCAGGTAGGCAGTGAGAGGCATCCTCAGGTGCCCTAGACTTGGGCACTGCATTACCATAAAAACGAGTGGGTCTACGGCTTCCAGAAACTTCCATCTGGGGATTCTCACTGCTTAAATGATGACCTCATTTCTTCAGGGAAAGGGGGCAGTAAGGGCCGGAAAAAGTTCTCTCGAGATGGCTTCGGCTCCCTAAAAGATGTGCCTTTGGGGATCCTCGCCAGGAGGTGGCAGAAACACTCTAGGGCCACTGCAGGCAGTGCTACAGAGGGTATCTTTGGTCAGGAAAGCTGCCCTCTGTTTTACGTGAGTCACACATAAAAAAATGACTTTTTGATTTCAGTCATGCAAACCTACACACCAAGACAAAGCCAAATTCTGCTTTGCGGCTTTCCTTTGCACAAGCCTGACCTTTCCTTGCATTCTCTCTTAGCTCATCTGAAGAGTAGATGACAGGCTGTGGTGCTGCCAGAAGCCAGCACCGAGGTGAAACCCCAAAGGCCAGTCCAGGGTCCAAGCAGGGGGCTCTGCATCTGTCTGTCTGCAGAGATGCCTGGGAGTGGGCTGCACACTGGTGACCAGTGACCAGGAGCGGCTTTTCACCTGGCCTCCCGGCTGGAGAGAGAAGCGCTGCCATGGCAACTGCCAGCTTCAGGGAGATCACAGAGGAAATGACAGAATAAGCAACAGCAGCTGCATTGGTCATGGCGATGGGAAAAGCAGCGCGAAATGCACCACCGGAAAAACATCGCTGCCTTGAGAAGGTTGTGGAGATGGGCAGAGTCGGAAAAGTGGCTAAAACGAAGGAGAAGGCTCAGCCCTGAGCCCAAATTTTCATTTCGGGGCAGCTTATTCTCCCTAAATCCCCAGCATGATGAAATTCCAGGAATTAGTGTGTTGTTTACATAAATATTTAAATAAGATTCTATTTTTGCAGGAGCCTATTAACACTCATTTCCGACTTATTTCTGAGCAATGCAATGTACTTTCAGAGACTGGGATTTTTTTTTCAATTATCCAACATGTTTGTGGTGAAGAGGAGAAAGGCATCATTATGTGCATTTTGCTGATGAGAAATCACGCAGTTTCCAAGGGTTAAAAGTGGCTCGCCCTCAGACTGGAGCATAACGCTACCCTATCTCCCATCCTTGAAAACAATTTTCAAGAACTGATGTGTTCTAGAGTTGAGAAATGAATACTCATCTGCAGTTCAGGAAAAATAGTAATCGTTAACCTACTTCCTTGAGGACCATGTTGATTGTGCACAGCAAAGGGATCATATTTTTGCATTTGCTGTGATCCAGCAATCCTACTTCTTGGAATTTAACATAAAAAATAATGTTGCAAATGGGAAAAGATATATCACAAGGATGTTTATCACATTAGTATTTATGATAACGAGAAATTGAAGAGAAATGCAAATCAAAACTGCAGTAAGGTACCACCTCACCTCAGCCAGAATGGCCACCATCCAAAAGTCTACAAACGATAAATGCTGGAGAGAGTGTGGAGAAAAGGGAACCCTCCTACAGTGTTGGTGGGAATGTAAACTGGTGCAGCTACTATGGAGAACAGTATGGAGGTTCCTCAAAATAACTAAAAATAGAGCTACCATATGATCCAGCAATCCCACTCCTGGGAATATATCTGGAAAAGATGAAAACTCTAATTCGAAAAGATACACCCCGATATTCATAGCAGCACTATTCACAATAGCCAAGACATGGAACCAACCTAAATGTCCATCAACAGATGAATGGATAAAAAAGATGTGGTACATATGCACAATGGAATATTACTCAGCCATAGAAAAGAATGAAATAATGCCATTTGCAGCAACTTGGATGGACCTAGAGATTATCATACTAAGTGAAGTAAGTCAGACAGAGACAAATATGATATGATATCACTTATACGTGGAATGTAAAAAATGATACACATGAATTTATTTACAAAACAGGAACAGACACACAGACATAGAAAACAAACTTATGGCTACCAAAAAGGAAAGAGGGGGAGAGATAAATTAGGAGTTTGGGATTAACAGATACATACTACTGTACGTAAAACAGATAAGCAATAAGGACCTACTGTATAGCACAGGGCACTATTCTCAATATCTTGTCATAAATTATAATGGAAAAGAATCTGAAAGAGAATATGTATATATATACACACACACACACACACACACACACACACACACACACACACACATATGTATAACTGAATCACTTTGCTGTACACCTGAAACTAATACAACATTGTACATCAACTATACTTCAATTAAAAAATAAACAACTGACATACCTAAAAACGTGGGGTTTGCTAAAGAAATGGTGGAAGGTAGAATTACATATTGTAGGAAAGTCCTCAAGAGATACAGAAGAGTGACATCTATGCAAAGTGCCATTAATGAAGGTAACAGAGAAGCAGGTGGTGGGAAGGGAGTCAAGAACAACCCCCGTTGAAAGATGCAGCGACCTCTTGTGGAAGCTTAGACATTTGGGGGTGATCCCCCTACTCGTGGTGATTTTGGAACTAGGGGTCTGAGACCAAGCTTCCACCTTCCCTGCAGCAGTAGGGACTAGCTGGTTAGCTCTGACTGGGGGCAGGAAAAGAAAAGCTAGACACTCTTTTGCCCCCAAAGGATGAGCCAGGCCATGGTTCCTTACCTTTCCTTCCCCAGAGAAGCCCTAGGGCAGCTTGCATCCTCCTGTCCTGCCAGGAGATGGGTTGGCAGGCAGCGTGCACTGCCACTCCCTAATTGCTCAGTCCTCTGCGAACAGGTTATTGCCACCCCCGGCAACCATGAGTGAACCTCCCTGTTGAAGGGTGTGTGTCCCCGTGTGTCTGTGTGTGCATGTGTGGGTGAGCATGCACGCGTGCGTGTGTGATGAATAATTTAGTGTGTGATATCAACATATTCATAGGTAGCGCCAGGTGGTAGGATTGTGTGAGCTGTTCTGTCTTCAAAAAGCCTATCTCTACCTTCCATGTCTTCAACACAATAAGAAATACTTTGTAATGGGAAAAAAGTGCGATACTCTTGATGACAGAGATAGTGATATTTCTAGTTAGTCAAATAACCTGTGCCTCCGTCTCCCCCCTCCCCACCCAGAGAATATTCTTGCCATTTCCTAGTTAAGGGCCCCCCCCCCCCGTCCCCTGACTGCACAGCCACCTGAGCAAGACACAGGCTCACGGCTCTCCTGCCCATCTGGATTCCACGCAACCAGACAAAGGGATTGTAAGAACAGCGTGGTTCTTTAAATCTCACCAGCTTGTTAGCCTCATAGGGCTTTCTTTTAAGTCTTAGGTGTGAGAACCTTGACCTAGGTCCTGTTTGAAGAGCACTGCCTTCAAAGTAGGCGGCAGAGAGCCGTCTGTGTTTTTGATGGGGCGCAGAGCTATGGAGAGCAGTCATCAAAGCTGTGACCCTGCATTAACCACCTGAGTCCCGCGGGCCAGCTCCCACCTCTGGGCCCCCGCCGGTCAGACATACCTGCCTCGTCCGCGGTGATGGACAGCTCGTTGCTGGGCTCACTCTTGCCAATCCGGTTCTTGGCGTACATTCGGATGCTGTAGGTGGAGGAAGGGTGGATGTCAATGATGGTGGCCGAGTTCAGCTGAGGGGAAACATCTTTGGTTCTCTGAGCAGAATCCCAGGAGTCTTTGGGGTTTTGTTTTTCAAAAAAGAAGAGATAGAGATGTGAGTTTTTTCCCTCTGCCTTTGAAAGTTCCCAAGTAGGAATTTAAAAAAAAAAACAAAAAAGGAAGAAGAAAAGAAAAAAAAGTGACAACTCAAAGTGAATTCTTAATGCAATGCTGCCAGTGTTCCCACGGGCTGGCCGTCAGAGGGGGTGTGACACCACACACCCGTTACCCACACTGAGGGGGACGGAGGCTGTGGGCAGCTGGGTCCAGGGAGTTTTGTCCAAGGCAACACAACAGACCTCCTGGCAGAAATCGCAGAGGAAAATAGAAGTGGGGGGAGCTCATGCCAGTAAAGTGAAAAACAGCTACTTTCAAGCACTCATTGTACAAGATAATAAAAGAAAGCACAGCTGGGACAACCTTCCACCCAAAAGAAAAAAAAATCCCTGGTTCTAAAAGGTATTTGAAAGCCAGCAAAGCCTTTAGCCACGTCAGACCCCTTGTTCTCCAAAAGAAGAGTGGTAAAAATGAAACACATAAAAATACATAAAAACTCATCTCACTCACTCTCCAGCATGAATACTGGTTATCAAACGTACTTCTCAATTCTAATTTTTGAAATCATTTTGTCTCCAATCCTTTATTGTAGGAATTATTTTTCAACCACAGCTAATTTGAAAGGCAGCATATGCCTCATACAAAGAGTTATCATTAAATCCATGACAGTGGTGCACCTGCTGGCTTTAGAGCTTCAACCCGTGATGAGCACGTCAACAAGTGGTTCTTATTTCAGAAAGAGTTTGGGCAGGTGCTGCTCAGGGGTGGGGGTCAAGATATGATGTTGGGTGTGGAAGAACCAAGATGCCCCTGAGATGGTGGCAGAGAGGATGCTTGTATACTCTCACCCTCCCACCCCACCCCAGGATCCCCTTGCACTTGCTCCCCTGTGCTCATCACACTTGTAAGAATTTCACTGAGAGTCTGTGTTCCCTCTTGGATTCTAAGTCCCATGAGGGCATGGTCCACGCTGGCCATGTTCACTGCTGCATCCCCAGTGCTCACACAGAGCCCGACAAATAATAAACACATGTTTCATAGATGAATAAATAAATGGCAAACATACAGACCTCTGGGCCCTCGGAATGACCCCACTCCCTTTCCACATTAATGATGACCATGGAAGTTCAGAGGGCTGCTCTGTCCAAAGGTCATCATAAGGGCAAGAGTTTGTCTGGACTTGCAGAAGGAATACGTAGCTTCAGGTATGACTTTGAGTGCTCTCACGTAACAGGGAATGGAGCCTAATGGAAACTAACAACTAGTATTCCAACTAAAAGCAAAAGTACCATTTGAGTCCAGAAGACTGAAGATGGAAGAACGTTGACATAAGAAGAGAAGATGCTGCAGAATAACGAACGGTGGAAGAACAGAAGGATAGGATTCAATAGAGGACACATGACAGGAGGAAATTCCATACCAATGGAATCTCGTATAAATAGGAGTCTTGTCCCACAAAGAGAAAGCCAGGCCTTCTGGAGAAGACGCTTGAGACAACAGAGAGGAACCCCAGACTGCAAGATGCAGAGACAGTTGCTCACCAGCCCCAGGAGGAACCTGACACTTGCAGGCGTTGACAGTTCTGCCCAGGCCATTATGGAGGCTTCTGCAACCGACTGAGCTATGGAGACGGGCCATCCTCCCCAAGGGCGTGTCTGCGACGTGGCTGAGAGCCTGCAGAGAGGTAGTGATGGCTACCGCCCACCTCGTCCTCCTGCCAAGGAAGTCGTGTGAATAAAACTATCAAGAATACACCGTAGGTGAAGTAAAGAAACTTCTTAGGACGAGGAAGTCGCAAGCAGAAAGGCAACGCCTGGACATCCGAGAGCCGGAGGGTGCAAGCACGGACGGGGAGAGCAGGGCGAGGAATACGATGGTTGTGAGGACTGACTACAGGTCTCCTTACCCAGTGAAGGAAGAGGAGGGTGGTTTCTAGACACAGCGAGCACATGTAGCATTGAGGAAGGTTTATAAGTCACACGAAGAAGATCGTTTACTGAGCGTCTTTACCGCGGTGTGGGCTGGGTTAAAGGGACTCGCAGGGGATGCTGAGGTTCCCGGCACCTAGTAAGAGTGGTGAGCATCTCCCTATCGGGGCCAGGAGGGCCAAAGGAGAGGAACAGAGTTTCTGGGGTGTAGACAGGGCTGAGACCTCAGAACAGGGCCCCTGACGGAAGCTGTACACACAGAACAGTGCTTCCGCAGGATCCTTCTGAGTCATCCTCTGTGTCCGCCACTGTGCCCCCCAACTGCGAGTCAGAGGGAAGGGGAATCTGAGCTGTGAGCCACGGAGCTCAGCCTTGGGGAGAAGAGCAGACGCTGGGTTTGTGTCGGAAGTCAAGGCAGCGGTCGGAGAAAAGCCAGCAGCAGAGGGAACTCAGGCGCTGGCGTAGCATCTGCTCTCTGGGCGCTGCTCTAGGCATTTTACAAAGGTGACTTCTGCAGTTCCCAAATCTGTGGGTACATCAGAGACGCCTCAGTGCTTTCTGACAACTGTGTTTTCAGACACACGCAATCAGAATCTCTGGGGGGTGGTGCCCCCCAAGTCCATGCTTTAAAAAACCTCTCTCTCTGGGTCATTCTGATGCACAGCTAGCGTTTGGACAGACTGCTTTATTCGACTGGGTTCTTACAACATTCTGGTGAAGTAGGGGTTTTTATTTTCATTGTGAAGGTCAAGAAACTCGGACCCTGTTATCGAGCTGGTGAGAAGTGGGGCTGGGATTTGACCTCAGCCGTGTTTTCCCCACGTTCTAGGCCGTCTTCCCGCAGCACACAACCTTCACATAGTCTCTGCAGGATGCCTGATGGATAAGACTGGATTTCAACTTTCCAGGTATCTGCCGGAAGTCTCATGTGCTTAGATGAAAACCTCTGACGAACTTTTAACTTGGCTTCCTGGCAAGGAGGATCAATGCAGAGAGCTGGGTCAAGTGCAAGGGAGGGGAACTTTGCCAAGAATTATTGTAAGTCCTCTGCGTTTGTAGGAGCTAAGGGTGGGAGAGCTGTGCACGGTCAGATTCGTCCCTTGGTTTAGAGAGGAGATGTCAGAAGCATCTGATGAAAAAGTAGGTAGGATTCCATGATGTGCCCTGGAGAGACCAGTGGTGAAAAGGATGAGGAAGCTCAGAATGGCCTCCCTGTCTCTGAAATCCCAATCATCCCCCATGGGAAGGACTGGGGGAGCCCCCAGGAGCGGTGTGGTTGTACTGGGTGCTCGCTGGTGAACCCAGCTTGGGCATCAGACAGCCCGAGTCAGGAGGATGGGCAGATCGTCAAGGACAAATGTAAGAGGGTGAACTTGATCTGCAGAAGGGTCGTTAGAGGCCTGAAAGAGTGAGGGTGGCCCAAAGTTTGAGAGACAAAATTATACAAAAGAAGTGCAGTGAAGAGGCAGCTCAGAGAAGGATGAGACCTGCGGTGCTGGGCAAGAGAAGGGAGGCATCGGGACCCAGGGGAAGCCGCTTCTGCTTCTTGCTCTCCATGGAGGAGAAGCCTCGGTGAAATGGGGAAGGGGGCCTGAGAGAGGAGAAGGGAGGTGTGCAAAGGAGCTAGGCCCGGTCAGTGAGGCCCTGGGGAGAAGGACAGAGGCAGCCCAGATGGGACGTGGGGACAGGTGGCCTGCCTTCCAAGAGGGGAAGGAAGTAGACGCACCGGACAGCATCGGCCAGCCGTGCACAGGGGACAAGGTGCTGGAAAGGGATGGAAAGGGGTTCTTGGTGTCCATCTGGAGGAGAAGCAGTGGCCACTAGGATCTTAGTATGTGGCAGACAAAGCAACCCGTGGGATTGGGGCTCCACGGAGAAAGTTGAACATTCCAAATGAGGGAGGCAAAGGCTCCTTTGCGTCTGCACCCGGTCAGATGACACCAGGGCTGTTGCCACGGGGCCTGATCAGAGCAAGTGGGCCAGGAGATGGTCACTGGAGATACAAGCAAAGGAACTTGGGCTGTTTTGTCTTTCTTGGCAAATGGAAAATTAAGGAGCATCATCTGTTTTCATAACCTGGAAGGGATGTCATTTGCCAAAAGGGCTTAGGCGGTGGGAAGAGGGCCATTGGCTTCAGGTGCAAGAAATGTAAGAATATCTAATAATCCTGGCTGGCCCGAGGCAGAATCGTGCTTTCTCCGGCTGGTGACTTTCCATTGCTGGGGTTGGTCAAGCATAGCCTGAAGGATCGCTTGCAGGGACCCACTTTGCTAGGAATGTGGTCATACATTGTGTTCTTAGCAAATTAACAAAAAGTGGAAGAAAGCAGCTTTTAGGGGGATGATTTCATTGCCTAAAACTCAGGTTGAGAGTTAACCAGTAAAAAACTGTTTCTTACAAGTCTAATATGTGTGCTGGTCACCGTAGGTGATGCAAGGACATAGCACAGGGTTCCTCAGATGTAGTACCTACCCTGAGTGGTCACTAGATCCCTCAGGGGGACAACTACTCAGCACAGGAGACAGCTATTAAATAAACAGTCACAAGCTCACCAAATGTTCCAAGGCATACACGGTGCTCTATGAGTAGAGAAAGGGCATGCCATAAACTGGGTAGTCAGGGAAGGCTTCCTGGAGGAGGTGACATTTAAGCTGTGACTTGAAGGATCAGTTTCTATGTACTCTGCCTATAAATTGCACTCACTTAAATTATGGCTGTACTGTTTATATACCCAAAACTTATTGAGGAAGCAACTAACACATGAAAATGCTAACACTTTTCGTACAGCAGTGACTGTGATTCCTGCCTGCTACTGATCGCTCCTTCCTCCCAGGCCTTTCAAACTGAAAGTGACGGAGGTCCTGGTGGAGACCTCAGGCCATGGCTACCTGTCCATGGGCTTTTCCCCAAGTACCCCCGTGGTGCTCATTCTGACCCTCAGACTGCTGGGTTCCAGAACTGCAAGAATGCCTTAGCCATGAGCTTGGCTGTGTGTGTGTGTGTGTGTGTGTGTGTGTGTGTGTGTGTGTGTGTGGAGTAGAAGGATGGAAATGTATCCCTTGATTCTGACCATCCCCAGCTTCACAGATAAGGAGCTTTCCTGCTTTAATTCTGTACAGTCCCATCAGCTTACGCATTTGAAAATGCTGTTGGCGATAAACGTAATTCTTAGGTTTGGACTGCACGTAAATTAAATGCCACAAGTATTACTGAGCACGTCTTATGTGGCAGGCACTGTGCTAGGTGCTGGGGAAGCACTGAATCAGAGTCCCTGCCTTTGGGAAACTAACAGGAGACGTGGGAGACACTGAGGATCCTGAATGGGTAGCAAGTAGTTACACAAACACAGATGGTCCTAGAGGCCTTTTACGTGTAAGCATTTTGGTGCACACTGGAGTAATACTAAAAGCTGCATTTATTACACGTTTGCTATGTGCCAGACGGTGAGTTGTAAATGCATTCCCTTCTCAATGAGAATTCACCAAATATCTGTGAAGTGCTGACACATGTTAGGCCTGTGCTAGGTCCAGGGGAACTGGGCAGGGCTCAGCGCACCCCAAAGAGCTCCCAGTCTGGTAGGGCTGACATGTTAATATCATCAATCACAGCTGTCTGACCCCATTCCCCAACTAGGTCACACTGTGCAGTACCAGGGCTTAGAACTTCACATATTTTTTGATGGACCAGGTAAACCCACAACATCATAAAAATGTCAGTTCTCCGTTAAGCTAATAAACAAATTTAATGTGATCTCATTAACAATAACAAAAACATGCCTTTATGGAGCTAAATGTGTTGATCCTAAAGTTATATATGGAAAACTAAGAAAATACTGGAAAGGAAAAGTTACAAGGGTGGACTAGCCTTATTCGATATTAAGACATAAAGCCTCTGTGATTAAAATGGTCTGGTACTGGTGCATTAATAGATAAACCAATGGAGTAGAATAGAAAGTCCAGAAATAGACTCAAGTACATATGGTAAGTTAGTATGTGATAGAGGTGGCATCTGAAATCACTGGGAAAAGGTGGACCTTTTAATAAATGATGTTGGGGCAACAGAAGACCCATTTTGGAAAAGATAAAACTAGATCCATCTCTCCCAGCATACAGAAGAGTAAACTCCAAATGGTTTGGAGATCTAAATCTTGAAAAGAGAGGGAAAGAAACAACATGAAGTACTAGAAGAAAAGAGGCTGAATTATTTTATGGCCAGAGGTAGAGAACAACTTTTCTAACTTAACTCAAAACCCAGATGTAATAAAAGAAAATATTGATAAATTTGAAAAACAAATACAGAGTTAAATACATGATCACGCATGATGACACCTGCCAGGAAAGGAAGGGGAGAGACTGTAGGAGCACATGAGAGGGAGGCCTGGCCTTGAATGTGGACCAGGGATGAGTCCCTGTGGAGGTAACACGAGGAGTGGCGTCTAAGTATCAGGTGGGAGTAACCATAGTAACTGTGTGGTCCAGGAACGGGAGGGCAGCCTTTGAGGGACCCTTGTCGCAGTGATGCTGTGGGAGCCCATCTCACAGAGGAGGATGGTTTGGGGTGGGTACAGCTGGTAAGAGACAGGGCCACAGCTGAGCCAGGACAGGCTGGGCCGCAAACCCCTTTGAGGAGCCACTGGACCGTCACCACTGGACCGTCACTGGCACCTGGAAATGACTGATGCCCTGAAGTCAGGGAGGCACCGAGCTGCTCCCCTGAGAGACTGCGTGGGCACTAGCTCCCAGACGCACTGTCCTTCGGTCAGTGCCCAGCCAGAGAGCCTGGTGGGGTCTGTCCCTCCCTCTGAGGACTCTGCAGAGTGTCCGCATCATGCACGTCTGTGTTTCTGCTGAGTTCTCATTGTTGCCATCAGTTTCCAGGCTGTTCTCCAAGAGAACACGCTGGTCTCACCTAAGAAGCACTTCCTTTACTTCAAGACCTAGATCTCAGAACTTCTCAATCTTGGGTTCCATCCTGACCTTATTTGCTTAGAACGAAGGCAACGCCTCCTCTCTTCCTTTGACCCTGGGCAAGCCCGTTGGTCCTGATTCCTGAAAGATCCCTGTTGGGACCAACACTGCCCTCAGCTTGCTCAAGGGGCATCCTTCACCTCCACCTGCAGTGGACCTGCCACATTTCTAGGGGACAGTGTGACTGCAGCTGCTGTGCTCTCAGGAGGCTTCCTCAGGTCCCATGTAAGCATCACCTCACTCCCAGGTCTCTGGAAGCGGCTCAGGGGAACAAGCCAAGCCATTTCACCTCCTCCGACGTCTTTTTTACGCATTTCCAGCCCGTGACTTATCACCAGCCTCAAGCACTATTGCTGCAACCTCTAGTCTTGGTTTGATACAAGTCGTTTTCATCACCATGAGTTGCTTTCCTTAAGCCCCACCCCTTAGGCTTTTTCTGGACTTGCTTCCTACTCCCGTCTCACACATTCTCCTGCTCTGCCCCTTGCCCACTCGTACTGAAACATTTCCTCCCTCCTGACCTGCCTTTCCAGCTGCCTCCAGCTTAAGTTTTTACTCCAGCGTCTGCTCCAAAGATACTAAGTGGGTCACGACAGGGTGCTCTGAAGTAACGCACGGTGCCCGGAGAGTGAGAAGCAAGGCCACTTTCCTGGCCTCTGCAGTTCTGTCAACCCTTCACGTGCTGATGCTGCTAGAACTCCTCGTCTCTTTTATGTCAAAGTCCAGACCAGGAGCCACAGCGGTGGTACCCTACCCTCGGCCTGATGGGTCCTAATGTTCCAAGTGACCTTGTCATTGTCACTTTAAGGTGATCAACAGGCAGGCCTGTCGTGGTCCTGACAGCTGTGGGTCTGTTTCATGTCCGAGCTCCCTGCGGGCCGGCCACTTGCTGGCGCAGAGGAAGCACAGGAGTGCTGGCCTACATTCGGGCCCATGGCCTGTCCCTGCACATCCAGGAGGGCCCTGCAGGGTCAGAGCCCATCTGGAGAAGACGTGGCCCTCTGCGCAAACCACCACCACTCGGCTCAGCCCACAGACACTGAACACAGCTGGTACTCAGGGATTCGGACACGAGGGAAGCAAAGGGAAGCTAGGGAGGTAGAAAAAATAATGACAGGGGCCAGGTCGGGTCGGCAGCAGCCCATGCGGCCATCGGTGGCGACAGTGCCAAAGTGGCCACAGGGAGCAATCACATAGAGGTCCTGCTGGTTCAAAGAGAAAAGAGGCAGGGCTGACCCAACGAAGCCATCTCGACAGAAAACCATTCCCACCCCAGGAAACGTGGGTGTACTTCGTGCAAGGAAAGAGACAAACTGGTAAAAAGAGCCCCCTCTGAGTTTCCCAGAGTCCAGGTTCTTCTTACAGGTAAAATCCACTAGAAAGGCAAAAAATAAAAGGGCTTTCTGAAGTGGAAATGAAGTCGGAGGAAATCAAGGACTTACCTGATTTATTTTTGCATTCAATGTCATAGCCCGTGATGGGGCTGTTTCCATCAAATCCCATGGTCCACCTGAGGGTGATTGTACGTGCCTTCACATCTTTGATCTCAATTTCAGGAGGGTCTGGAGGCTCTGTGCAGTCAACAGGAAACCCGGGATCAGTTCAGATATTGTTCAGGCATAGACGCTAGTGGAAAAGCTGAGGGTGACTCACAAAAGCTTTGTCAGCATTTGACATGGGCAGACGATTTTTTTACCTGGAAGTATTTTTTTTCCCCAATCCCTTTTGAGGATGGGAATTTTTCACTTTTCAAATCTGCCAGTTTTCACAGCACTTGTAAAGCTGGACCAAACATGGGAGATTTCAGTGTCACTCTTCTGGTCTGGCTTGGGATCTATTAACTCAAAAACTATTTTGGCCCCAGATATTAAACTTTCATTCGGATCGTCTAGTATAAGGATCCCTAAAATTGAGCAAGAAAGGCACACTCTCAGGGCTGCCCAGTCATCCACACCCAATTCCTTTACGAACTTTGTCCCCTGTGTTTTGGGGCTGCATCTTGACATAATCATGAGACCTGCAAAATGGTGCTTTAGCGCCCACTTTGTACAGATTCAAAATTTTCCGAGGACTTGGAAGCGTGACACGTCAAGCTGAGGCCACACGGGTTCCCAAGCCTGGGCACACACTTACTGTCCTGAAACAGCCGTGTTTCTCCCCCTAGGCTATGTCCATCCTACCTTGCACTGTGAGCTGAATTATTCCACGGTCCTCCCCATAAGAATTGATAGCGTGACAGGAGAAGAAGCCAGAATCTTCTCTTACCGTTGGCAAAATCTATGCGTAAAGCAGAGAGAAATCCGTCTTACCCAGTAGAACGGAGCGAGGGAACAACTCAAGGGCTTTTGGCTGTAAAACGCTTCTCTCCACTCTCACCCTCCTCCCAGCCCCAAGCACTCACATATACACACTCACAAATACACACACACACACAGGGACACACAATCCTGAGAGCAAATTATTTCAGCACAATTGTAAATGTGCAGATGGATAGAGGCAATGTAGACGTTCCACGTCAGCTGCCAGCTTGTGAAATTGGATGTGTAATTTAACGTAGGATGCACGGTCAGGTTGATATATATTCCCCATATACTTTTTTTTTTTTAATCTCATAGTGGATTTTTAAAGCATTCAAAGCAGCCCTGCCTGAAAAAACAGATCTATAAACACCGCAATAAAGGTTTGGTCTCCCAGGACTCCAGGATTGGACCCTGGGAGTGAATCAATATTAGCGTTTCAAACACAGGACTTTTTCTTTCCATGTGTGTCCTACGGCATCGTTTCTCCCCCATATTAAAAGAATCACCCAGCTAACTGCCAGTGGTGCTAAAAGTTCTAAGAGACTGCAGTACTTTTTTATGTGGGGTTTTCCCCCAAGAATCAAAATATTTTCCTTATAATATTTTTTGTCCAAGAACCCATCTAATTTTTCTTTTTACAGGAAGTTAAAACATGTGCGCAACATACACTGTCATTCCGCCAGGATTAAGTGTCATTAAAAGACTCGGTTTCTCTCTTTCTTTTTATTATTACGGTTGGGTTCCCTGCCATGTTCCCAATAATTTTACTCTTAACAATTTTACGTATGATAAGGCACTATTTTGGCAGGCTACTCAGCAATTCCATTATGGGAAGGGGGAGAGACAGTGCTTCTCAGATGTTTCAAAAGCTGATTTTCTATTGGCTACCCACATGCACCGACTTATGTGAAAAGACAGGCTTATTCTGCCCATGAAGGTAGCTTCTCATCTGCCATGTTTGTCATGTTTTACCTGCAGAGTGGAAATCACCTCCTCTCCCAGCTCCTTGACAGACACGAGATAGCGGGCCATTTCGGGGTTAATGATTCTGTCCTCCTTCTCCCAGCGGACTATGATAGGCTTCTCACCATGGGCCGTGCAGCTCATTTCCTTCTTCTGACCCTGAGTGGCCAGGGTGGTGTTTGGATAGGACGTAATCATCGCAGGAACTGAAAACCCAAAAACGACACAACTTACTCGGCAAAGCAGGGTTCTCGGCTTCCCCCACCTTAACACGCAGCTCAGTTTCTTTTTTGCTTTCTGGCTGCACTGCGCGGCTTGTGGGATCTTAGTTCCCTGACCAGGGAGCATGGAACCCGGGCCCCCCGCAGTGGAAGCGCAGAATCCTAACCACTGGATCTCCAGAGAATTCCCGAGGAGGTGTTTCTTTGAAATAAAATGCATTCAGGAAACTGCTGAGCAAGAATCATGATCAAGATAGTTGGAAGGTGGCAGAAAAATGAAACTGGACTAAATGAGCCTTAAGCAGAAATTGCCCTGTGGTTTCATACTCGTGCAGTGTTGCTCTCTTCCAATCCCTGTGAATGGCAGACCCACATCCCCTAGAACACACAGGACAATGATGTGACTTGCTTATCGGATGGGAAAGGGGGCTTCCATTGAGAATTACACGCCTTCTGTAATCTCCTACATTTCGAACTCTCCTTGTCAGCTATGGGGATGAAACCTTGCTAGTCAACTGAGATGGAGCCCTGGCTGTTGCTAACCAGTCCCTGAAGTGACCTCTCGACATCCCATCCCACGGCTGGCACAAACTTTTACAGTCCTGTGGAAACCTTGGACCTATCCTTCTCCCATCGTTTATAGCAGGGAATCTCATCCCGATGCATTGAGAGAACAGGAACCTTTATTTGTGAAACTTGTCCAGTTCCCTCTCTCCACCTCAAAATCCATCTATAGACTCCCATCCTGGGCAATATTCCAGGAGACATGAGGCGCCAGGCCCATGCCACAGACCACCTAGAAATGCTGGACAGTGTGTAACAAACACCTTTTAAATGCATACTAACTTTATAAGAAAGTGAGAGAAAACCCAGGAGCCAGAACCAAGGCCCCAGGTATTACAGTGCTGGTGCTTTGACTGCCTGTGAGGCAGGTGATAAAAGGGAAACCTCCATGCAGAGCTCCTCAGAGGGCTCTATCCTAGGAGCAAGCCAATCATCAAAAAACAGTCAATACATAAGACCGCACGATGGCAAAGGGAGAAGCAAACTGCCTTGGCTTGTGTTGCGAATGAAGAAAAACCATCTCCCTTGAGCATTTGTAGCTGGTCTGACTCTACATAAGTTTGGAGTCAAATTCCTGCTAAAGGATTGATGTGATGGCGACCCTAGTTTGGTAGAGGGCCTGAGGAATCCAGCAAAAGCAAACAAAAACACACTCCAGAAGGATGGGTCCTTTATCCAGGCCCATTGAGATTCTCCCAGATAAACCTTCTCTAAACATGAACTCACAAAACAAAAATATAAAACACATGAGGAAACAATCTACTCTCGTTGAGAATCAGCACCCGCCGAAGACTTCAGATGCTAGAATTCCCAGACACAGAACCTGAAATAATCATACACTAAACGTTTAAAGATATTTTTAAAACATGAGAGAAGGAAGATGGCGGAAGAGTAAGACGCGGAGATCACCTTCCTCCCCATAGATACACCAGAAATACATCTACACGTGGAACAACTCCTACAGAACACCCACTGAACGCTGGCAGAAGACCTCAGACTTCCCAAAAGGCAAGAAACTCCCCACGTACCTGGGTAGGGCAAAAGAAAAAGAAGAAAAAACAGAGACAAAAGAATAGGGACGGCACCTGCACCAGTGGGAGGGAGCTGTGAAGGAGGAAAAGTTTCCACACACTAGGAAGCCCCTTCGCGGGCGGAGACTGCGGGGGGCGGAGGGGGGAGCTTCGAAGCCGCGGAGGAGTGCACAGCAACGGGTGCGGAGGGCAAAGCGGGGAGATTCCCGCACAGAGGATCGGTGCCGACCGGCACTCACCAGCCCGAGAGGCTTGTCTGCTCACCCGCCGGGGCAGGCGGGGCAGCGAGCTGAGGCTCTGAGGCTCGGGTTTCGGTTTCGGACGGAGCGCAGGGAGAGGACTGGGGTTGGAGGCTTGAACATAGCCTGAAGGGGTTAGTGCACCACGGCTAGCCAGGAGGGAGTCCGGGGAAAAGTCTGCACCTGCCGAAGAGGCAAGAGACTTTTTCTTCCCTCTTTGTTTCCTGGTGCGCGAGGAGAGGGGTTTAAGAACGCTGCTTGAGGGAACTCCGAAGACGGGCGCGAGCCGCGGCTAAAAGCGCGAACCCCAGAGACGGGCGGGAGACGCTAAGGCTGCTGCTGCCGCCACCGAGGGGCCTGTGTGCGAGCACAGGTCACTCTCCACACCCCTCTTCCGTGGAGCCTGTGCAGCCCGCCACTGCCAGGTTCCCGGGATCCAGGGACAACTTCCCCGGGAGAACGCACAGCGCGCCTCAGGCTGGTGCAAAATCACGCCGCCTTTGCCGCCGCAGGCCCGCCCTGCACGCCGTGCCCCTCCCTCCCCGCCGGCCTGAGTGCGCCAGAGCCCCCAAATCTGCGGCTCTTTTAACCCCGTCCTGTCTGAGCAAAAAACAGACGCCCTCCAGCGACCTACACGCAGTGGCAGGGCCAAATCCAAAGCTGAGCCCCTGGGAGCTGTGAGAACAAAGAAGAGAAAGGGAAATCTCTCCCAGCAGCCTCAGAAGCAGCAGATTAAAGCTCCACAATCAACTTAATATACCCTGCATCTGTGGAATACCTGAATAGACAACCAATCATCCCAAATTAAGGAAGTGGACTTTAGGAGCAAGATCTATGATTTTTTTCCCTTTTCCTCTTTTTGTGAATGTGTATGTGTATGCTTCTGTGTGAGATCCTGTCTGTATAGTCTTGCTTCCACCATTTGTCCTAGGGTTCTATCCGTCCATGGTTTTTTTTAAACATTTTTTTCTTAATAATCAATTTTAATTTTAATAACGTTATTATACTTTACTTTCTTTCGTTCTTTCTTTCTTTCTTTCTTTCTTTCTTTCTTTCTTTCTTTCTTTCCTTCCTTCCTTCCCTCCTTTAGACAACGAATCATCCCAAATTGAGGAGGTGGTCTCTGACAGCAAGATTTATGATTTTTCCCCATTTACCTCTTTTAGTGAGGGTGTATGTGTATGCTTCTGTGTAAGATTTTGTCTGAATAGCTTTGCTTCCAACATTTGTCCCAAGGTTCTATCCGTCCCTTTTTTTTTTTCCAAATAAGAATTTTTAAATTCAATAACTTTATTATACTTTATTTTGTTTTTACTGTATCTTCTTTCTTTCTGTCTTTTTTCCTTCTTTCCCTCCTTCCTTCCTTCCTCCCTCCCTCCCTCCTTTCTTTCCTTCTTGCCTTCTTTCCTTCTTTGCTTCTTTCTTTCTTTCTTCCTTCCTTCCTACCCTCCTTTCCTTCTTTCTTTCCTCATACTTCTACTAATTCCCTCTACTCTTTCTCCCTTTTATTCTGAGCCGTGTGGATGAAAAGCTCTTGGTGCTCCAGCCAGGAGGCAGGGCTCTGCCTCTGAGGTAGGAGAGCCAACTTCAGGACACTGGTCAACAAGAGACCTCCCAGCTCCACATAATATCAAATGGCGAAAATCTCCCAGAGACCTCCATCTTAACACCAGCACCCAGCTTCACTCAACGACCAGCAAGCCACAGTGCTGGACAACCTATGCCAAACAACTAGCAAGACAGGAACACAACCCCACCCAATAGCAGAGAGGCTGCCTAAAATCATAAGGCCACAGACACCCCAAAACACACCACCAGACGTGGACCTGCCCACCAGAAAGACAAGATCCAGCCTCATCCACCAGAACACAGGCATAGTCCCCTCCACCAGGAAGCCTACACAACACACTGAACCAACCTTAGCCACTGGGGACAGACACCAAAAACAATGGGAACTACAAACCTGCAGCCTGTGAAAAGAAGACCCCAAACACAGTAAGTTAAGCAAAATGAGAACACAGAGAAACATACAGCAGAGGAAGGAGCAAGATAAAACCCCAGACCTAACAAATGAAGAGAGAATGGGCAGTCTACCTGAAAAAGAATTCAGAATAATGATAGTAAAGATGATCCAAAATCTTGGAAGTAGAATGGAGAAAACACAAGAAACGTTTAACAAGGACCTAGAAGAACTAACGATGAAACAAGCAACGATGAACAACACAATAAATGAAATTAAAAGTACTCTAGATGGGATCAATAGCAGAATAACTGAGGCAGAAGAACGGATAAGTGACCTGGAAGATAAAATAGTGGAAATAACTACTGCAGAGCAGAATAAAGAAAAAAGAATGAAAAGAACTGAGGACAGTCTCAGAGACCTCTGGGACAACATTAAACGCACCAACATTCGAATTATAGGGGTTCCAGAAGAAGAAGAGAAAAAGAAAGGGACTGAGAAAATATTTGAAGAGATTATAGTTGAAAACTTCCCTAATATGGGAAAGGAAATAGTCAATCAAGTCCAGGAAGCACAGAGAGTCCCATACAGGATAAATACAGGGAGAAATACGCCAAGACACATATTAATCAAACTGTCAAAAATTAAATACAAAGAAAGCATATTAAAAGCAGCAAGGGAGGGCTTCCCTGGTGGTGCGGTGGTTGGGAGTCCGCCTGCCGATGGAGGGGACGCGGGTTCGTGCCCCGGTCCGGGAGGATCCCATATGCGGCGGAGCGGCTGGGCCCGTGGGCCGTGGCCGCTGGGCCTGCGTGTTTGGAGCCTGTGCTCCGCGACGGGAGAGGCCACAGCAGTGAGAGGCCCGTGTACCACAAAAAAAAAAGAAAAAAAAAAAGAAAAAAAAAAAGCAGCAAGGGAAAAACAACAAATAACACATAAGGGAATCCCCATAAGGTTAACAGCTGATCTCTCAGCAGAAACCCTACAAGCCAGAAGGGAGTGGCAGGACATACTGAAAGTGATGAAGGAGAAAAACCTGCAGCCAAGATTACTCTACCCAGCAAGGATCTCATTCAGATTTGATGGAGAAATTAAAACCTTTACAGACAAGCAAAAGCTGAGAGAGTTCAGCACCACCAAACCAGCTTTACAACAAATGCTAAAGGATCTTCTCTAGGCAAGAAACACAAGAGAAGGAAAAGACCTATAATAACGAACCCAAAACAATTTAGAAAATGGGAATAGGAACATACATATCGATAATTACCTTAAATGTAAATGGACTAAATGCTCCCACCAAAAGACACAGATTAGCTGAATGGATACAAAAACAAGACCCTTATATATGCTGTCTACAAGAGACCCACTTCAGACCTAGAGACACATACAGACTGAAAGTAAGGGGATGGAAAAAGATATTCCATGCAAATGGAAACCAAAAGAAAGCTGGAGTAGCAATTCTCATATCAGACAAAATAGACTTTAAAATAAGGACTATTAAAAGAGACAAAGAAGGACACTACATAATGATCAAGGGATCGATCCAAGAAGAAGATATAACAATTGTAAATATTTACGCACCCAACATAGGAGCACCTCAATACATAAGGCAAATACTAACAGCCATAAAAGGGGAAATCGACAGTAACACATTCATAGTAGGGGACTTAAACACTCCACTTTCACCCATGGACAGATCATCCAAAATGAAAATAAATAAGGAAACACAAGCTTTAAATGATACATTAAACAAGATGGGCTTAATTGATATTTATAGGACATTCCATCCAAAAACAACAGAATACACATTTTTCTCAAGTGCTCATGGAACATTCTCCAGGATAGATCATATTTTGGGTCACAAATCAAGCCTTGGTAAATTTAAGAAAATTGAAATTGTATCAAGTATCTTTTCTGACCACAACGCCATGAGACTAGATATCAATTACAGGAAAAGATCTGTAAAAAATACAAACACATGGAGGCTAAACAATACACTACTTAATAATGAAGTTATCACTGAAGAAATCAAAGAGGAAATCAAAAAATACCTAGAAACAAATGACAATGGAGACACAACGACCCAAAACTTGTGGGATGCAGCAAAAGCAGTTCTAAGGGGGAAGTTTATAGCAATACAAGCCCACCTTAAGAAGCAGGAAACATCTAGAATAAACAACCTAACCTTGCACCTCAAGCAATTAGAGAAAGAAGAACAAAAAAACCCCAAAGCTAGCAGAAGGAAAGAAATCATAAAAATCAGATCAGAAATAAATGAAAAAGAAATGAAGGAAACAATAGCAAAGATCAATAAAACTAAAAGCTGGTTCTTTGAGAAGATAAAAAAAATAGATAAACCACTAGCCAGACTCATCAAGAAAAAAAGGGAGAAGACTCAAATCAATAGAATTAGAAATGAAAAAGGAGAGGTAACAACTGACACTGCAGAAATAAAAGAGATCATGAGAGATTACTACAAGCAACTCTATGCCAATAAAATGGACAATCTGGAAGAAATAGACAAATTCTTAGAAATGCACAACCTGCCAAGACTGAATCAGGAAGAAATAGAAAATATGAACAGACCAATCACAAGCACTGAAATTGAAACTGATTAAAAATCTTCCAACAAAGAAAAGCCCAGGACCAGATGGCTTCACAGGCGAATTCTATCAAACATTTAGAGAAGAGCTAACACCTATCTTTCTTAAACTCTTCCAAAATATAGCAGAGGGAGGAACACTCCCAAACTCCTTCTACGAGGCCACCATCACCTTGATACCAAAACCAGACAAGGATGTCACAAAGAAAGAAAACTACAGGCCAATATCACTGATGAACATAGATGCAAAAATCCTCAACAAAATACTAGCAAACAGAATCCAACAGCACATTAAAAGGATCATACACCATGATCAAGTGGGGTTTATCACAGGAATGCAAGGATTCTTCAATATACACAAATCTATCAATGTGATAAACCATATTAACAAATTGAAGGAGAAAAACCATATGATCATCTCAATAGATGCAGAGAAAGCTTTTGACAAAATTCAACACCCATTTATGATAAAAACCCTGCAGAAAGTAGGCATAGAGGGAACTTTCCTCAACACAATAAAGGCCATATACGACAAGCCCACAGCAAACATCATCCTCAATGCTGAAAAACTGAAAGCATTTCCTCTAAGATCAGGAACAAGACAAGGTTGCCCACTCTCACCACTCTTATTCAACATAGTTTTGGAAGTTTTAGGCACAGCAATCAGAGAAGAAAAGGAAATAAAAGGAATCCAAATCGGAAAAGAAGAAGTAAAGCTGTCACTGTTTGCAGATGACATGATCCTATACATAGAGAATCCTAAAGATGCTACCAGAAAACTACTAGAGCTAATCAATGAATTTGGTAAAGTGGCAGGATACAAAATAAATGCACAGAAATCTCTGGCATTCCTATATACTAATGATGAAAAATCTGAAAGTGAAATCAAGAAAACACTCCCATTTACCATTGCAACAAAAAGAATAAAATATCTAGGAATAAACCTACATAAGGAGACAAAAGACCTGTATGCAGAAAATTATAAGACACTGATGAAAGAAATTATAGATGATACAAATAGATGGAGACATATACCATGTTCTTGGATTGGAAGAATCAACATTGTGAAAATGACTCTACTACCCAAAGCAATCTATAGATTCAATGCAATCCCTATCAAACTACCACTGGCATTTTTCACAGAACTAGAACAAAAAATTTTGCAATTTGTATGGAAACACAAAAGACCCCGAATAGCCAAAGCAAACTTGAGAACGAAAAAAGGAACTGGAGGAATCAGGCTCCCTGACTTCAGACTATACTACAAAGCTACAGTTATCAAGACAGTATGGTACTGGCACAAAAACAGAAAGATAGATCAATGGAACAGGATAGAAAGCCCAGAGATAAACCCATGCACATATGGACACCTTATCTTTGATAAAGGAGGCAGGAATGTACAGTGGAGAAAGGACAGCGTCTTCAATAAGTGGTGCTGGGAAAACTGGACAGGTACATGTAAAAGTATGAGATTAGATCACTCCCTAACACCATACACAAAAATAAGCTCAAAATGGATTAAAGACCTAAATATAAGGCCAGAAACTATCAAACTCTTAGAGGAAAACATAGGCAGAACACTCTATGACATAAATCACAGCAAGATCCTTTCTGACCCACCTCCTAGAGTAATGGAAATAAAAACAAAAATAAACAAATGGGACCTAATGAAACTTCAAAGCTTTTGCACAGCAAAGGAAACCATAAACAAGACCAAAAGACAACCCTCAGAATGGGAGAAAATATTTGCAAATGAAGCAACCGACAAAGGATTAATCTCCAAAATTTACAAGCAGCTCCTGCAGCTCAATAACAAAAAAACAAATAACCCAATCCAAAAATGGGCAGAAGACCTAAATAGACATTTCTCCAAAGAAGATATACAGACTGCCAACAAACACATGAAGGAATGCTCAACATCATTAATCATTAGAGAAATGCAAATCAAAACTACAATGAGATATCATCTCACACCAGCAGAATGGCCATCATCAAAAAATCTAGAAACAATAAATGCTGGAGAGGGTGTGGAGAAAAGGGAACACTCTTGCACTGCTGGTGGGAATGTGAATTGGTTCAGCCACTATGGAGAACAGTATGGAGGTTCCTTAAAAAACTACAAATAGAACTACCATATGACCCAGCAATCCCACTACTGGGCATATACCCTGAGAAAACCGAAAATCTAAAAGAGTCATGTACCAAAATGTTCATTGCAGCTCTATTTACAATAGCCCGGAGATGGAAACAACTTAAGTGCCCATCATCGGATGAATGGATAAAGAAGATGTGGCACATATATACAATGGAATATTACTCAGCCATAAAAAGAAACGAAATTGAGCTATTTGTAATGAGGTGGATAGACCTAGAGTCTGTCATACAGAGTGAAGTAAGTCAGAAAGAAAAAGACAAATACCGTATGCTAACACATATATATGGAATTTAAGAAAAAAAAATGTCATGAAGAACCTAGGGGTAAGGCAGGAATAAAGACGCAGACCTCCTAGAGAACGGACTTGAGGTTATGGGGAGGGGGAAGGGTGAGCTGTGACAGGGCGAGAGAGAGTCATGGACATATACACACTAACAAATGTAGTAAGGTAGATAGCTAGTGGGAAGCAGCCGCATGGCACAGGGATATTGGCTCAGTGCTTTGTGACAGCCTGGAGGGGTGGGATAGGGAGGGTGGGAGGGAGGGAGACGCAAGAGGGAAGAGATATGGGAACATTTGTATATGTATAACTGGTTCACTTTGTTATAAAGCAGAAACTAACACACCATTGTAAAGCAATTATACCTCAATAAAGATGTTAAAAAAAAAATGAGAGAACAACAAGATGTTATCAAAAACAACCAGGAAGATTTTAAAAGAAGTGAAACAAATTTATAGTTTTCGCCTGTTTTTTAACCTCATTTTCCCAATCACGGAAAGAAAGACCCACCCTCATTTATAAGGTCAAGCTCACACTATGCTCTTTATATCCCACCTCGGAGCCTTCCAGTGCCCCACCCCTGGGCACTTGACCACAGAAACACTGGGCCTTCTCCTGAGACTGGCACATACTGGGGCATGTCTTCCCCAAGGCCGGTCGGGAGGGTTTGAGACAAACAAGCCAGAGATCTACCAGCTTTGTAGCCTGAAACCCCATGGAAGACCCTGCACTGTGACGTTTCTCTACAGTCAGTGGGTGTGTGGCAGAGATAACAAGATGTGGAGTGGGCAGAATCGGAACCTAGGAAAAGACGCACTGTGAGTCCCATATTTTAAAGAAAGCCGCTTACAGCCATGGTGAGATTCCTCTTCCCGCGTATCTGAGAATTGGCAGAACTGGCTCTACCATCCCTAATCTTTGGTCTTCATCCCTCTCTTCCTCTGGCTTATTTAAGAAAAGTTTTAATTTTATTAACAACTTCACTGAGGTATAATTAACACACCACAAAATTCTCCGGCTATAAGTGTACGAATGAGTGGGTTTTAGTATTGTCTTTGTGTCCTAGGGTGGCAGTAGCAAATGACCACAGGCTGGTGGCTTACAACAGAAATGTATTTTCTCATAGTTCTGGAGGCTAGTCCACAATTAAGATGACGTCAGGACTGTGCTCCCTCCAAAGGCTCTAGAGAAGAATCTTTTCTTGCCTCTTCCAGCTTCTGGTGGTCCTCGGTGTTCCTTGGCTTGTGGCAGCTTGGTTCCAATCTCTGCCCTCATCTTCACATGGGTACTTCCTGTGAATGTTTCTCTGTGTCTTCACACGGATTTCTCGTAAGGACAGCCATCATTGGACTTAAGACCCGTTTTCATTCAGTATGACTTCATCTTAACCAATTACATCTGCAAAGATCCTACTTCCACATGAGGTCATATTCTGAGGTTCCTGGTGGACATGAATTTTGAGGAGGCACCATTCAACCCAAAACAAGTGTATTTACATTATCCAACACACACACACACACACACACACACACACACACACACACACATTACTAGTACAACTCAATACAAGTATATAGAGTTGTATGATCATCACCACCTCAAATTTTAGAGCATTTAGATTACCCCAAAAGATTCTGCCTGTCCATTTATGGATTCTTTCCTTTCCCACCCCCAGTCCTAGGCAACCACTAATGGACATTCTGTCCCTCTAGATTTGCCTTTTTTGGACATTTCCTATAAATAGAATCCTACAGTGAATACATATTTTTTGTCTCTAGCTTTCTGGAATTTTTCCACTGTGCATGTTTTCAAGGTTCATACATACTGGAGTGTGTACCCAGGACTTTTGTTCCTTTTCATTACTGAGTGATAGTTCACTGCGTGGATAGACTACATTTTGTTCATTCATTCACCAGTTGGTACACATTTGAATAGTTTCCACTTTTTGGATTTTACAAATAACGCACACATTTGTGTAGAGGTTGTTGTGCTGACTTATGTTTTTATTTTTCCTGGGTAGGTTGCTAGGAGTGGAACGACTGGGTCACAAGGCAATTGTATGTTTAACACTTTGGGAAACTGCCACACTATTTTCCCAAGTGGCTCCACCATTTTTCAGTCTCTATGTAAGAAGATTGGGCATGGAAAGAATGTTCCCCTTCAACCACATGATGGAGACAGGCTGAGCAGCTGCAACCAGTCTCCTGCAGACACTTCAAGATGATTGGCCAGAGACAACCTGGAAAAATGCCCCCATATAAGCAACCTAAGCAGCCCCTATTGTGTGCAACTCACTCCGAGTTCGCCTGTCTGCTCTTCCACATGTACTTTGCTTCGAACAAACTCTGTCTCTATTTCACAATCTTGGTTTCTTTGCCGAATTCTTTCTTCAAAGAAGACAAGGACCGAGGTCCTTCTTGCAGCGCTTCCACCGCCAGAATCAGTGGGGGAGCTCCAAGAGTAGAGATTGGATAAGCTGCAAGAAGGTGAGCTGGCAAATTCTGCTCCAGCATGATGCTTCCTGGCTGTGGAAACCCCAAGTCCACCACGGTCCTTCCACTACAGAGGAGTTGAGGGTGGTGAGGAATTTTCCAGGAGAGGGAGATGTCTGCCACCTGGGAGAACTAAGCAAACACAGGGACCGGAGCTGTCCCTCCTCTGAGATCTTGAAGGCAGAAGGCTTCCAGCGGTGGCCTGTGTAGGAGCATGAGAAGGGTCTATGGGTCTGTGAACCCGGGACGATGGTCCCTTCCCCATTTCTCCTCCTCACTGAGGACAAGGTCTGAAGCTCTGGGAATTCAACGGCCCCAGGTAAAGGAGCCATGGACTGGTCCAGATAGCCACCAACCATGGGACGCCAGCAGAGAGGAGGCTGGTAAGCACACCACTGGTAGGGCCCAAGGGCAGCATGGCACCCTCTTCAAGAGTGTCTCCCACAGCAGGGGAGGCTGGGCTGAAGCTTCAGGAGGAGCAGGGAGCAGAGTGGACCTCTCCCCACATCTCCCTGCTCCTCCCTTTGTCTTTGCATTATCTGTCATCAAACAGCTCTGGCTGCTACCGAACACTTTTGAACAGGGGTGTGGAACTTGGACATCTTATGTGTGGATGGAGAGCTGAAAGAGAAAGCTCACAGCTTGACCAAGGGGGACCTGGACAAAAGCTTTGGACACCTGTGCTTGGGGCCGTGGAGCACACCTGCCCTGTTGCGCAGAGCCCCGTGTGTGACCCCAGCCTGCCCAGTGCGCTGTGATGCCTGGGATCACTTTCCTGAACCTGGTGGCGGGGAGAGGCCAGGCTCATCTGTGAGGTTCTTTGGACATGTCTCCTTATCAGTTTTCCTTTAAACATGGAGTAAGAATTTTCTTTATAGTGGCATCATTTCAGTAAACCTCAACCATAGGGAATATATTTATGAAAAAAATGAAGCAATCATATATTGTATCTAAGAACCCCAAAATGTACAAAATGCCAATGTTTTAGCAGCAGGGGAAAGTCCCTGATGCTCTGTTTAATGTTTACAAGCAGGACACGTGACTTCAGTTAAGTTACTTTCCTGCCCATGGCAAATGGAAACCCACCCTGGGAGAGTGACAGGCTACCAGGGGTGGGACCACCAACGAAAGGGAAGGAATGAAAGAGCTGATATGAAAGAGGGAGTGTGACAGCACTGAATAGGCATGAACCTCAGGACGCATGGTGATGCGGGGGCCACTTGAGTCCAGCAACTCCAGTGTCCCTCCTCTCCTCACCCCACACTCATCTCAGCCACCCCTGAGTGTTTCCGGGGGCCCCAGAGGACCATCACTGTAGGTTTTTAAATGATGTTCCTGAACCATTAAAAAATGTTAAACTAGCCTGGTGTGGTTGGTTTAAAACGATTTAAAATACTTAAGATTTCCTTCTAAAATGGCTAAAAAAACATTTTAAGTGTCCAAGAGGGTAGGAGAAGTCAGTTCTGTGGGCGATTTACTCTGTGCTCAGGGACTCAAAATCTCTATATAAGCATCCCTGAAGGCCTTCTTTTGAAAAATATACCAGAACGAAAGATGGTGCTGTCATTTTCCTGGGAAGGATTCGGAGGGACAGCCACTGCCACTGCCACTGCCAACAGACGACTGCCCCTGGTAGGATGTCCTCAGCAGTGGGTACCAGCTCCTCGAGATGTACTCAGGGATGCTCAGTAACGTGAGTCAGGGTAACTATTCCTGGTGAAAAATCCTTTTCCACGATAATGGCAAACCCCATATTTGTATATGTTGTAAAATTACTTGTAAATTTGAAACACAGTTGACTTTTTAATTAAAAAAAATATGTTCTAAGGAGGCAAATTATTTGAGAATCTCAAGATGCTTTCTTTTGCTTCTACAATCACTTCATCTTTTAAAGACAGGAATTGGTTTCCCATAGTAAGATTTATTAGATAAAACTGAGGGCCAGAAATGTAGAAGAAAATGGGAAAGTTAATTAAAGTATTCAAGAACAGGACAGTTTATGTTATGTCTAGCCCACACTAGACAACTCATTGCTGAGGAAGACACATAGGTGACAAAATATTTATTTTCATTTGGATGTATATCCATGTTTAGGTATATTTTGAGTTTGTTTTTTTTCTGTTTTTTTTTTAATTGAATGGCAGATTCTTTAAATTCTGTGGTGCTTTACAATTTTCAGAAGTTTCACACACATGGTTTCATATAATCCCATAGTAATCCTTTTTAAAATCCCCTATCCCTATGTATCTTTCTCTGACCTAGTTCACTTAGTATGATAGTCTCTAGGTCCATCCACGTTGCTGCAAATGGCACAATTTCATTCCTTTTTATGGCTGAGTAGTATTCCATTGTATATAGGTACCACGTCTTCTTTATCCATCCATCTGTTGACAGACACTTAGGTTGCTTCCATACCTTGGCAATTGTAAATAACACTGCTATGAACACGGGGGTGCATGTATCTTTTCGAATTAGTGTTCTTGTGTTTATTTTGATCTAGACCCATGAGTGGAATTGCTGGGTCATGTGGGAGTTCTGTTTTTAGTATTTTTAGAAACTCCATACCTTTTTCCATATTTTGAATTTGAAGCAGGGAGTTGCTCTGATGCTTTGCCTCCATGGGGGCTGTGACGATGACTATGGGCCTCATCCTAACAGATGCTGAAGTGTGGGCATGTCCAGGGGTATGAGGGACTGAGCCACGGTGTACAGGTGGGGAGATGTGTTATGCTGGCTGGTGGCTTCCACATCTTAAATGCAATGGAGGGTGGGGACCCCATCAGAAATGCTCATGGCTGCAGGGATTTAGGGTCCTGGGTGGGCTTGTCCAGGATCTCAGGCAGACAGTGGGTTTGTGTGAAACTGACATACAGGGACACTGTGGGACTTAGAAGGTAATGAGTCAGCTCACGTTCACGTCTGCAGAGGTTATACATCAGGACTTGGTTTACTGTTTTATTGGTTGCCTCAATTTAAGGAAGAGATGGAGGAAAAGCTGATAATGAAGACTAAATATCTGAAGCCATTGCAGGCTACACAGCCCTAAATATTGAGAAATGATTCTTCTAGTATGAAAGATTCAGCAAAGAAGTCTGATTCATCTGAGTCAGCAAAGAATCACTCACACCATTGACAAATGAAATTCCCATATAAGTCTTTGCTGTTTCACTTCCGTCTTGTTACTGTAAACAAAAGCACCAACCGAACTTCATGTTGCAACACTGGTTCATTAGCTATAGGGTGTCTTATGGGAGCTACAGATGCAAAAGTTCATTGAAAAGCAATAAAAGTATTTTGTGAGCTTGAATTGGCTATATGGAATTGACGATACCTAATATTATATATTTTATTATTATTTATACTTTTTTGAGATCTGCATGTTAAATGTTTACTAGCACACCACTGGGCATATAAGCAGAAGAATTTACAGACCAGAAATAAAGTAACAGGAACATCATAAACGAAGTGCGGTCCCATCAGCCAAAACAAGTAGGCGGTTGTTTGGGGACATGCCTCCCACTTCTTATGCTTCCAAAATGGAGGGACCTTCTATCAGAACAGCACTCCTGACCTCTCTCCTGCATGACGGGGCAGCGACTTACTGATGTGAGAGCTGGGAAGGAACTAACCAGTGAGGCCCAGTCCCTTTGGGTTACCTGTTGGCAGAGGGTGTGTGTCGGATCTGCAAACCTCCCATAATGATAGGGGAGGGTGGGTAACTCTCCCTAATTCTAGATGTAGGATTTACAAACCCACATTCTCCAGAAGTCTCCTATCAAACTACGCTACTCCTGTGTCTCTCCATTACTTGATTCTGAACTCTGTGGTATTATTTTGGGGGCCCCTTAAACTCTAACAGTAGGTGTGAACTATTGACCTTGAGCAGATATTTTCAGTTGCCTCCCCAAGCCCATTTTTTCTTTCTTTCCTCAGCTTTTAACAGGAGACACTATAAAAAAATCTATACCTGAATGAAAGAATGTATTTAAGTGCCTTTCTTATAGCCAGGTATTGCCATATGACTGAGATCAAGGCAGTGATATATCTAAAACTTCTGGGAGGCATGCTCAGCTGGTTGTAACCCCTTTAGACTTCCTCTGCCTTCTCCTGTGCCAGCCTGAAATCAGGACCTGATAGCTGGAGCACCAGCAGCCATCTTGGATCATGAGGTGACTCTGAAGATGGGAGCTTGGGTTTCTGATGACACCCTGAAGCTATTATCCCAACCTGGCCTGCCTCGCTCCAGAAAAACAAAAGCTACATGACAGAGAATTGAACTATTATGTTTATCCATTATTATTTTGGATTTTTCTATAATAGGAGACTGAGAATTGTTTTAAGCTGACCTTAACAATGGGTCCAGACTATTTGGGAAAATATGGCATATATTCTATATTGAAAAAACAATTTCTATTGGCTGGCTCTGCACAGGAGGATGTAGTGTATGCCTCATACAGTTTCCAAAACAACCACTAGTTGAATACTTGTTGTTGATGGGTTAGTGTGTCATCAGCCTGTATAACGTGGTAGTTGCCTGAATCTGAAACCTTAGGTGTGCCACTGGCTCACTGTGTGGCCTTAGACAGTCCCTTAACCATTCTGTGCCTCAGTTCGGGTTTTTGTCAGATGGAGATAATGATTGTTGAGAGGTTAAAGGAAGCCAGTCCACAGCACGCAGTCAGTGTTACATGAGCATAGATCCATGGCCTCTCCGTGTATCTTCATGCCCCAGGAGAGGGGTTCTTCACCTGAGGGATGAATGTGAATATGGGCTTTGACTTGGGGCTGTGGTCCGCTCAGGTCCTTGGGCACATCATCTTCATGAGGCTTCTTTACTAAAGACATCTTCAATTTGGCCTCATATCCACTAACCAAGACGTTTTTCTTATAAAGGCTGAGAGCTAAGTCATGGTAATTAAAGATCCCAAAGCCATCAAAAGTGACCTCAATTGCAAAACTGTAAGTAAATCTGTTGTAGGCCCAAGAAGAAGAAAATATTTACTTCTCATCCTTATCAAAGCTGGGACTTTAGCTTTGGAACGTGGCCCCCTGGTCCCTCCAGTAAGGAGCCTATTTCTACAACCCCCTGTGCTGAGCACAGAATAGAGAAACTCTGGTGGCAAAGCTGTGTTCTGGAAATTAATCCACACTAATGCCTCCCAGTGTCATGGGCAGCTAAAAGTCACACAGAGGATTTCTCAGTGTGCGGTATTTGCTGAAAAAGGAAAAAAAAGAAATTTGTAAAATGGCAGAGTGTGGAAAAATACAGATTTCCTGTGAGGACATGGTAAGTGTGATCACTTCCCAGGTCTGGGGTATTTAATCGCTCTCAGTTCTTTACATTCCAATGCGAGTGAATCAGTTCTACAATAAGCATTTCTGTCCTACCTTATGCGCTGCTACGTAGGGGAGGGAGCAAATGCATGGTGAAGGCTGGTGTTCACCTGAATGTAATCTCAAGAAAATGCAGCATTGCTTGGAGAGCTTGCTTGTTTTCTGCCCTTTCCTTTTCTTACTAATGAAAAGCTTTATTGCATTCTACGTGGGAGAAGTGCCTCGACTAAATCCTGGCCCTCTGCTTTATGGTTTGTCCCTCTAACTCTGCAAAATAATGCCTCTTTTTTTACTCATATGTCTCCTTTGGAGGAGTGCCCCACCAAAATGGGTATTTTAGTTCTGGTCAATAGTCAGAAATAGTCTGACAAGCCCATGTTCTGTCCTACCCAGGTATTTTCAGCCCTTTAAAGAAATGGTCAAAAGAATTTTTTTTTTTTCTGTACGCGGGCCTCTCACTGCTGTGGCCTCTCCCATTGCGGAGCACAAGCTCCGGAAGCGCAGGCTCAGCGGCCATGGCTCACGGGCCCAGCCGCTCCGCGGCATGTGGGATCTTCCCGGACCGGGGCACGAACCCGCGTCCCCTGCATCTGCAGGCAGACTCTCAACCACTGCGCCACCAGGGAAGCCCCAAAAGAATTTTTTAAAGCGATCATTATCACGTCTTTTTGCAATGCTCATGTCTGAAGGCAAAGGCTTTTCGAAGGTCACAGTCACGGTGCTGAGAGATGACAGCCTGTCACTGGAGCTGGGCTTTCTGCAAGGGTCTCTGAAGCATAACGAATGGATGGGGTAAGGTAACAGGGATGGGCGCCAAGGGGAGGCCAGAGCAGCCCTGATAGTGGGTGCAAAGGAAATCCAGACCAAGAGGGCTTTGTTCAAAGATGGCGCACCGAGTGCTTCTCCTGCAAAATCTCCCATTAAAGACAGTGCTGTTTTATTTCGTTAAATACTGCTTTATAAATTTCCTTCATAAACCAGGCTATCACCTAACAGCATCTTAATGTTCAGCAAATCTGTTCTTATGGTTTAAGGGAGGCCCATCTGACCTACTTTCTCATAGGGTAGAGATGCAGTGGTAGAGTGGAGCCGCTGCCACCCCCCAGGGTGAGCTGATTCTGCATATGGAGATCAGCTCTGCAGTCCAGTGATGCCATCTACTTAGCTTGAAATTGGCCACGGTGGGAGGATTTACACCACTGAAACTGACAAACGCTAGAAATCAGGACTTTCTTCCCTCCCTCCACCCCCAACAGCTAGTTGTTTAACACTGAAGGATTTACCAGAACACTACACAGGATGGTATGTCGCTACGTAAATGATTTTAAAGGGTGTTCCCATCATGCCAGAAGCACTGAGGAGATGTGAGTTTACCTAAGAGCAATAACCAACCTTACTCATAACAGTGAACCCTGCAGATATTAACAGCACATCACTGCATGTTTGGACAGGGAATTCAGCGGTAAATTGAGGGACACACTGATTTTTCAACACAAGGAAAACGAGAAAATAAAAAATTATATTAATAAGTCACTGATAAAGATTATTTCCAAACTTTCCTGTTTTATTGACTCTACCAATAATACAAAACTGATCCTAACACAGTTTTATTTCTTTTCTTCTACCTTAGCTCTGCCAAAAAGACCACTGAAAAAGAAACAAAAGGAAATACCAGGTGTCCTGGATAAGCCGCAACTACACAACATGCCTGTCAAGATAGTATGGTTCAATTCCTTCATTTTACGGAGAAGAAAAGAGAAAATTAGAAAAGAGGAATGGGTGTCAAAGGCCCAAATGCAAGAGTCAACCAAAATCTGACTTTAATGAGTCCTATTTTAAAACCGTCATTATTATCAATAACGGCTCCCATAGAGGGCAGCCAATCTTCCCAAGTGCCCAGGACCTCCTGTGTTTGAGCAGGAAAGACCTGCATCCTGGGGTGTCCCTCAGTCCCTCCATGTGGTCAGAACAGAGGCGGCAGAGGACGGTGTGGAGCTAAGAACAAGGCAACAAGGTTGCCCCAACACCCAAGCTGGAAACCAGTCGGGGACACACAGTCAGGGACACAGTCAGGGTTGCCAACTGGGAGGGCCGCGGACGGAGATGTTCTGAGACATGAACACTTTTTGTGCGTTTTTTTTTTTTTTTTTTTTTTTGCGGTACGCGGGCCTCTCACTATTGTGGCCTCTCCCGTTGCAGAGCACAGGCTCCGGAGATGCAGGCTCAGCGGCCATGGCTCACAGGCCCAGCCGCTCCGCGGCATGTGGGATCTTCCCGGACCGGGGCACGAACCTGTGTCCCCTGCATCGGCAGGCGGACTCTCAACCACTGCACCACCAGGGAAGCCCTGAACATGTTTTTTAAGCTACTTCTTCTTCCTCTTTTTTTAGCTACTTCTTCAAATATCTTCCCAACATTTGACTATAAACATTTTCAAACATACAGAAAGCTGAAGAGCCATATACCCACTGCCTGTGTTCCACAATGAACATTTCATGCAGAGATTTGAATCAAAATGTATTTTCATTATTATTTCATCAGTCAATCAAAAGTTACTGAACACCTAATTTTCATTATTCTGAACACATAAAATAGGCTTAGGTGAAAATGTGAATCCGTGAGTGTCGCAAAGATCAGGTGCTAAGATGGCAGCCGTCTTCTTGAATTCTGCTGCTCAGGTTGGAGATCCCCTGGAAGTGCTTTACTCTGGACTCTGCAGCTGTGGTTTGGGATCTGGTGGCCTTGGGTTACAGCACTGGTCTTCTCAGAGGAGGAGAGGAGAAAGGGGCCCAAGAGCAAGAGGCTGGGCTCCAACCTCATGCTATCCATGGACATGATACCATGAGAGGACAAGACCATTGGCTGCCCTGGGACTTGGTTTTCTCATCTGATTCATAGGTGAGCTGCATGGGACCAGGTGTTCTCAACCTGGCCTGCATCTCAGAAGTTGGAATCAGCTGAGGAGTTTTAAAAATATAACAATGTCTAGGCCCTACCCCAGATCAATTGAACCAGAGTCTCTGGGGGTGGGGCTTGGGAATGGATTTATTTAAAACTCTTCTAGTGATCCTCATATACATCCTGGAGGGAAACAGCTCAACTGGAAAGCTCCAAGGCCTTTCCAGTTCTGACTGTCCTCCTGTTTCCATTTTCCTTTCTAATCTCCCCTTCGCTCCCTCCATCCTTCTCTCTGTCTACCTTCTTTCCTTCCTTTCATCTTATCCCTCTTTCTTCCTCTTTCTCCTTCTTTCTCTCTCTCACACACACACACCATCCTATAGTAACAACAGCCAACTTTCATGCGTCCTGACACCGTGCTGGGACATTTTCCATATACTGTGCAGGTATTCAATCCACACAACAACCTGATGGGATAGAAACGCTGGCCATAGAAGTGACCCAAGACATATTTACAAGTGCCATTTTAAGTACCTTCCAAATTATACTACAAGTAAGTGTGAAAGATGTAGAAATACCGATTCTAGCAGATTCATTGGATTTAAATTTATACGAACAGATGTCTGTGCAGATGATTGAAGAGAACCAGACACCAAACACCTATTTTGAAGGGGAAAAAATTAAGATTAAAATATAAGAGAATCTGAGGATTCATTTCATACGTCACATCTTGTTCCCTTCCTCTTTATTTGTAAGTAAGGAAACAGACCTGGAGGGTTTAAGTCTGGCTAAACAAGAACCTCTTCCCTTTCTACTACCCCTAAGCCAAAGCTCCAGTGCATCCAGTAAGATTAAAAAAATCAATATCATCATAAAATTAACACAATAAAATTATCTTTACTCCCTAGATAAGGAATCTTTCTCTTCCCTCTCTTTCTTTCGCCAGGCTCTGGAGAAGTTAAGCGGGTCTAAGCTAAACCTCACGAGGTAAATCGTGCATCTGAACCTTTGTATCCTGCCAAGTTTCAGCTCAATTTTACATCCGTGATCTCACAGTGACATGCGTGTTCTCAGCAGAGAAGGACATGCTTAATTCCGTGTACCCATATACTAAAGCAGAATCATGGCAGGTAAACAGAATTGGAGTCTAAAGCCATGCAACAAGTCAATCAAAGACCTACAAGGAGAACCCGGGCCTTATGGACCCAAGGGCAAAGCCGCTTTGCCTGACCATAGCTGAGGCCCCAAGGCTGGTCCACAGGGCACAGAACTCTGCCTGCTGGGGCGAGGGCTGCCAGAGCATCCTTGGAAGCCCCTCCCTCTGGGGCTGGACCCATTCAGGGGAGATTTGCCCTGATGTCCTTGGTGGTTCCCTTTCCTCAGCTGCAAAATAGAGGTCTCAACATCCCTCCTGCAAGCCTATTGCCTATTTGAGAGATGAGGTCGACAGGACAGGCTCCATGATCTGTAGGTTCCAGAGCAAAACGAAAATGTGGAGACTTTTGTTAACAAAGCAGGGAAGGGGTGCCGTTAAAGTTATAAAATATAAAGCCTTTTTTCTTTCTTCTTCTGTCTCTCTTTCTCTCCACGTGTCATGATGGAGATTTTTAAAAAATATTAAAACAGTTTTTTATTTGTTAATGTCACATAAGAATTTTAAGCAGGTTACACTATCTTAAAAAACACAACTAATGCTTTTTAGGAGAAACCCTTCCCTCCCCTCATCCCCCTCACGAATTAAGAATCTAAGAGAAGCAGTAACCATAGAACAAAGTTTTGTGGAATCCTTCATCCAGCGTGCTTACGTGATGATTAGGTTAATATTGCCTTCTTACAAAATTTCTCTTTTCCATTTAAAAATAATTTGTCACCTTGATTGTTTATTACAAAAAATTCAGTACAAAAGTTTGATGTATTGAAAAATGCTTTTCCCCTCCCTCACAGCACCGTTTTATATATAGCAGAGAATAATCAGCAGTAGATTGCTAATCCAGATGGAGTAAGATTTTCTATTTACTGTCGTGTCAACCCTCCCAGGCACCCAGGACACACCCTGGGACTTGCAAGCACATGTGTGCCCCCTACTAGCTCAGGGTTCCCTTCCCCCCCAGGCCTTAGATGGGTGACCCCCAGGTACCGCGTGTGGCCCTCTGAAAGCTCTCCGGTGCTGCTGTCTCTGGCAGGGAGGCTCCCTTTATACCCCACGTGGGGCTGCCGTGGGGAGCCTGACCCCAATCTTCCAACACACACCCAGGTCCCCATGGGGTGGAGGACGGCAATGAGGGCTGGGTGGGTACAGCGAAGGGGAGGCCTGGGGCCCAGGAAATGGGGGGAGGGAAGGCAGCTGAGCATGTGAGGCGGCAGGAGGTGGGATGACTCAGGAGCTGAGTCTTCAAGTCCCCAGTTCATGCTGCATTATGCCATCGGACTGCATTACAAAACACATTTAAAGATGAAATTATTATTAAGACCTTCAAGAGAGCAGCTGAAGAAGCTTAAACCCCAAGTGCAGGGTCCCTTGGGAGCTGGGAACCCCATGCAATGGCACTGACTGCATACACTGGGCGCTGGCCCTCGATGCTGGTAAGTACCCAGCCTCCTAGGCAGACACAGCTGTTACCAGTAGACAAGAACAGCTTGGTTACCTGCAGGGGGTAACAAAGCTGGGAGGGACAGTCTCTCAGGCAAGGCTCGGGCACACCTACCGCAGCCTTGAACATGGACTGGGAGGCAGCAGGCTCCCCTACTCCCATCACCAAGGCAACCGTAATGAGAGAAGGGGTTGGTCCTCTTTCCAACACACTGCCAACCTCCCAATGTCATCTTTCCCTGTCACCGAGATTCCTATCCTCACATCACCTGGGGGCCATCGAGGAACCCATGGTCGCATGTCCCAGTCACAGCAAATGCACGGTATCCTCAGAATTCTTCTCCTTTTCTTTCTTGTTTTTTCTTTTTTAATTTTTATTGGAGTCTAGTTGATTTACAATGTTGTATTAGTTTCAGGTGTATGGTAAAGTGAATCAGTTATACATATAGGTATATGCACTCTTTTTTAGATTCTTTTCCCATATAGGCCATTATTACAGAGTATTGAGTAGAGTTCCCTGTGCTCTACAGCAGGTCCTTATTAGACATCTATTTTATGTGTAGTAGTGTGTATATGTCAATCCCAATCTCCCAATTTATTCCTCCCACCCCATTTTGCTCCTTTTCAAATAACTGTGGTAAAATATTCATAATGTAAAGTGGATCACTGTAACCACAAGTCCAGTGGCGTTAAGGGCATTCACATTGTTGTACGTCGTTTACCATCATCCATCTCCAGAACTTTTTCATCTTCCTCAACTGAAACTCTGTCCTCATGGAGCAACAACTCCCCGTCTCCATCCCCTGGCCCTCTACCCCCTAGCGAATATGGTAGTTTCAGGCACCTCCTGAAAGGTGCGGAATCAGACAGTACTTGTCCTTTTGTGATGGGTTTATTTCACTCAGCATAATGTGTTCAAGGTTCACCCGTGTTGTAATATGCATCAGAACTTCCTTTCTTTTCAGGCCTGAATAATATTCTGTTGTGCGTAGATACACTATTTTGTTTATCCATTTGTCCGTCGATGGACTCTTGGGTTGCTTCCACCTTTCGGCTACTGAGGATAAGCCTGCTGTGATTACTGGTGTTCAGAGCACTGTTCTTGAAAATGTCTGTTGCCCTTTGCTAGAGAAAACGGTTTGCAATTCTGTGCCTGCTTCTTTTCAACGTTCAAAGGCCGAGTGGATTTTTCCCGGTTTGGGGTCTCTGCCTCTTAGCTGTATCTCTGTTTCCTCATCTGTAAGAACAATGGGCCCTCCAGCCTCCCGAGGCTGTGGGGAGGATTAATGAGATTCTGTGCGTGGAACCCACTGAGCATGTCCCCAGAAAGGCCCCGCAGAAACACAAAGTGCTATTATCACTGCTGCAGAATCAGAAATTCCTCCTGTCCAAATACATATTTTTCATAAAAGTTTCAGCAAGGAAGACTGCCTACCAGGCAGCTCTAATCCCCATAAAGAAAATGATTTCTCCAGCCAGGAATTAATATGTTCTTAGCACATACTAAAATATCTCCTCGGCTGGGTTATTATGCTTACATAATGAAGTTACTTTGATTATAACCATTAATCAAATACGTGTTTCCAAGCTACAGTGGGTTGTAGTTGATGTTAAACTTTAACAAGAATGACAACATCTCCACTTCCTGGCAGCTTTGTCAGGGCCCCGTGACATGATTAAACTTGTCAGGGCAAAGACGGAGGACATTTAGGGTTTATATTACATTCACTCTGAACTTGTTTCAAGTCACATTATTGGAAGAAAGTTGATTTATTTTGCATGACAAGTATAAGTATTAACCAATTCGCGTAGAGATAGGCCAGTCATTTCTTCCTTTTTTTTTTTTTTTTGGTCCTGTCCAGTCATGTCTACAGAAGCTACATTTTGTCCAATAAGAAAACTTCCTAATAATTAGGTAGAAAAAATCTATTAAGTAGACTTTGATTTTCTGCCACAGTGAAAGTAAAAAATAAATTAAAAATTGTAAGAAAATAAACCGTGCATCGTGAAAAATTAAGTGAAGTCCAGAATATTAATCAGAAAAATAATAATAATCAGCCATGTGCTAGCCAGCCCCCAAGGTGAGCCCTGGTGATTCTTGCCTTCTGGTATGCAAACCCTGGTACAGCCCCTCCCCCCATTGTACCAGGGAGGTTGGTCTGCACAACCAATAGAATACTAAGTGGTAGCAGTCACTCTGAGATTAGATTATAAACGACTGCACTTCCACCTTGGGCACTGGAGTCCTGCCTCTCTCCTCTCTTTCTGATCACTGAGAAAAGCCTGCCATCGTGTCACCAGGACACCCAGTGGCCCACGGAGAGGACCACGAGGAATGCAAGGATCTAACCTACCACCCATGAGGATCCAAGACCTGCCATCAACCCCGTGCAGGAGCATGGAGGTGGATTCTCTCCCGGCCAAACGTTCTCCCTTCTAAAGTATTCAGATATGGTTCTTGAAAGGCAAGGAGTTTCCGTGGAAACAGGACCAGCAGTTTCCCTTGGTTTAGGGATGGATACACAGAGCAGTTTGGTCTAAAGCAGTGTTCTAACTTGTAAGCTGGTGCTTCACATACAGCTGTTTTTCACGGAGAAGCAAAGGGAAGGAAGATAAACCGTCATCCCCTTTAACACTCTTGGTGGTGACCTGTGCCTCACTCTGCCGATACCAGCAGCCACGCCTATTGCCCTGGGGTCCCTGGAATTCAGGGCAGTGTCTTCTGGCAGCTATGCTCATGCCACCTTCCTCTTCAGGGCACCCCAGCATCTTCCTCCACTTGAAGAATCTTGTCCAAGACAGGCCAGTGACCACGACGTTGATCCTGCCTTGGGCCCTGCAATCCCCACCATAGTTCAAAATTTCTGACGTTTGGCCTTTTGCTTGAAGCCATTTTGACCACTTGGTCTCCATCCTGTGTCAGTATTCATTTCCCACAGTACTTCTTCATTTGGCCACTAATGAGATCTTCCCATGTGCTTGCATGCAATGCATATGTGTTTTCGTTAAGTTGGTTAGCTGGATTTGGTTATAATATTTGGGCTATTTAATTTGATTATCATTTTTTCCCTGCATGTCTTTGTCATTTGACTCTGCTAGTATGAGGGACACAAAAAGTCCTTTTAAAGACACCTGGTGTAATAATGATGATGATAATTGCAGCTAACATGTATTAAGCCCTATGTAAATCATTTTATTAGTTTTTAATCTTTACAGGAACCCTAAGAGGTAGGTGCTATTATTATCCTGATTTTATGAGCACAGAAATTGAGTCACAGACAGACTGAATGACTCATTCCAGGTCACACAGTAAGGGGTGGACCTGAATTTTAACACAGTCATACCCCTGGGGTATGCAACCATAAGCAACTGAGTTTAGTCTTGCCTGGTTTTGAATTGTATATATAATAGGCTCGTGCTGTATTATTTTCCGTCTTCCATCTTTCATTCTTTGTTATGATTGCATGATATCTGCTATGTGTATTATATATTGAATATATGTATACACAATATAATGTATATATATGGGGCCTGCAGGTGTCCTCATTGCTGTGTAATATCTCTTTGAATGAACTTTTACGGTTTACTTCCTGGGGAGGTTTCAGAATTTGGCCACTGCAAACAATGTGACTATCAGCATTTTTGTACATGAACCACAGTCACTTATCCATGAAATTCTTTAGAGAACATTTAGAGGAATTACACTTCCAGTCAAGGTATACGTGTATCTTTAAATTTATGAGACAATGCTAATAAACAGCTTTCAAAAACAGTTGTACAAATTTACAGTCTTGCTGCAATCTTTGTTATTAATTTGTTCATAACAGTGGTTCTTCAAGAGTGGGCCCTGAGTTAGCAGCAGAAACATCACCTGGGAACTTGCTAGGAAGGCCAGTCCTGGGGTTGGCAATCTAGAATTGGACTGTCAGTGCTACAGGTGATGTTGGGTCATGCTTAAAAGCTGAGAACCGCTGCTTTAGACTGTCCTTGGCATTGCTCCTCCCTTGCCCCCCAAATCACCCGGAGCCTTTCTCCAGCATCCTGTGGAGGTGTTGTGGAAAAGTGCAGGATCTGAAATCTGAAGAGCTGCCTCTGAGTTTTGGCTCTGCCAGTTTTTTGGGGGTTTCTTCGTTTTTTTTTTTTGCGGTACGCGGGGCTCTCACTGCTGTGGCCTCTCCCGCTGCGGAGCACAGGCTCCAGACGCGCAGGCTCAGCGGTCATGGCTCACGGGCCCAGCCACTCCGCGGCATGTGGGATCCTCCCAGACCGGGGCACGAACCCATGTCCCCTGCATCGGCAGGCAGACTCTCAACCACTGCACCACCAGGGAAGCCCCCTGCCAGTTTCTGAGCTATACACTTAGGTGAGTGTTGACACTCTGAGCCCGCTTCCTCAGTGGGTACCATGGTGACGTCTCCCTTAGCACAGAGCAACTGCAAAGATCAGACACATGAAAAGCCCTTTGGAGACTGTGCAGGGTTTATAGTGTTAGTTATTTTTATCCAGCTAACATTTGTATCCATGAACTTGCTTTCTCAACTAGATTTACATTCCACCAAGGCTAAAGTGCTTTTCATATGTATGTATATAGGCCAGGACCAGAAGGGGAAGACAAAACAGTGTTAGGATGAGGGGATCTTAGAGCTTTTAAAGATTTAAACATGTTGTATGGTTTTTATAAAGTGTAAGCAATTAAAAAACATGTTTAAAAGTACATTTCACTTTTGTAGGTCCTAAATGAAGTATTAATAAATTTGGTAAATAATATGTATCCATCATATTGTCTAGAACACTGACCGCATAGGTTAAAAGAAAAAGAAGGGTGGCTTTTTCAAGAGCTAAATTCTGGTAACTTGATATGAAAAGAATGGGGTGACAGTCGGCTTGCTCTCCAGAAAGAGGTTTCGAGTGGTGTTTTCAAAGGGCTTATTGACACGGATTGATAGAAGGGTATGTATGTGTGTCCATGGGTGCCTGTGATTGTGTGCATGTGTATGTATTTTTCTATAAGTGCCAGAGTGCATGTGTGTACAATCACGCATGCATCACACACACGTGCATGGATGTGCACATGTGAGCACGCCTGTATGCATGTGTGTGTCTTGGAGGCATATAGGACAATTCCTGGCCCCTTGGAGCATTTAAATTATCCAGAATTCCTTCTCTAAAATTTTATGTGAAAGCCAAGGTGATGTATATTTTTAATAATGCTTATTAGAAAATAAATACACAATTATATATATATATATATTTTTCTTTCTTTCTTTCTAAAGAGCTTTCTCTCTTAAAAAGGAAAAATCCAAAGGGCTCAGATGGTCTCTTGCTCTGTTTTATAGGTTTGCTAAAGCAATGACCGATAGGGAGGTAATGGAGGTGGAAAACAATACCAGTGATTCCACAGACAGGAAAGCACCTTTTCTGAAGGAACAAGCAAACAGTTAAACCCAGCCCTGCGCGAGCCTGAACTACCCACCTTTTCCTTCTTAATGCAAAGTGGAAGGGATTCTCCTCACGTACTGAACTGTAGGATTAATAATGCTAGGGAATGGAGATCGTGCCCTAGCCTGACAGCAAATGGCAGGATAAGTCAGTGCACACATACACACGTGCCAAACACGCATGTGCACACCCACCCACATGCACTAGCACGCCACCCCCCTTACACACCGGCACCTCATATCAGTGCTTTCCCTTGCTTTGTGCTGTGGGCTTATGAGCTTCAGATCCAGGCATACAATCAGGAAACCCTCACTTGGCACATTTGCAGGGATATTTTCATTGTCACTACTGGCAGGTGGCATCTCTTGGGGTCTCCTGTTTATGGCAGTTGATAAATCTTCCACAGGAAGAAATAGAAAGGAGCAAGGGGTTCTTGGCAAACAGCGCCGTTAATCAGAAGATACTTTATGACCCGGCGGCTCTCTGGGGGATTTTAGATTTCAGAGGCTTGTGAAGTGACATGTGTAACTGTCCCTCTCAGGGGAGATGAGCAGGCACTAATTGAGGCATTGACAGCTCTAAATGAAGCAGAAACCCACTAGAAAGACTCAGCTCCAGTGGAAATGAGCGCTACCAAGCAGGGCACGCCGGGGCGTTAGCGGGTTTCATTCACTGCTTGTTCATGCGAGCAAGTGCACGTCAAGCACCCTGACTTGGTCTCTTACACCACGTGATCGGAGCGAAACAGCCACAAATATGAGGTTAAAGATTTAAAAACATCTCCGTTATGATCTTCCCAATTCACTGTCTTCATAGATGGATATTTATATTGTGTATTTTCCGCTTTCTCAGATGCAAAACAGGTATAGGAAATATTTAAGCACATCTCAAAATCGCCAGGCATATCCAAGAATGCTTAATAGCATCACATTCAGCTTCCCATGAAGAAAGAGTGTAGCATTATCCTCTCCATCTCATGTGGAGCACGTTCATGCAACAGGCACTGGAGGTTCTGCCTCATTTGACCTTTCATATTTAACGTGAAAGCATCTCACCTGCAGACCTCCAGAAGCTTCTGGGCGCTGGCAGCAGCACCTGCTTCCTTCTCAGAGAGCCTTGGGGGCCAGAGGCGAGGAGACTGTGGGTTGTGACTCAACATTCAATCTGTGCTTTAACGGTGGCGCTCTTTCTAAAATCCACCCAGTTCTCAGAGTAAGTGACGTCCATGCACGCATGTAACTGGGGCTTTAAGCAGGTGTGTGTGTTTGTGTATGCGTGTTTGAGCTGGAATTAAAATGTCCTCATCTGAGTGGGTGTATCCCTAGTGACAGGGAGAGAATGTAAGGTTTAAACCCCTGGAAGCTTCTCTGCGGAATTGCACGTGAGGTCGGGGGGCAGCTTTGTCCGCAGTAGTCAGAGTGGCTGCTCATCAGATTTGAGCTGCTCCAGCATCACCCGGTGGCCAGGAAGAAGCACAGATGACTGGGCTCAGCTGAGTGTCTGACACAGCAGCTCTAGGGAAGGACCCCAGCCCCAGCACCCATTAGACAGTGGTTCTGCTGTCGGTGACCCACCGGCCAGAGCAATGCATGACTCCAGCACCCAAACAACATCTCCTGACCCGCTCCGATGCGGCTACTTGGATGTGTTACATCAAAAAGTATAAATGCCATTTCTTTCAGTTCCAAATATTGTGTGTAGCAAACATATTTCACCCTTGCTTTTCCCCTGGTAATTACAAAATTTTCAAAGAAATTTAGGTGAATATTTTGGGAAAAAGAAAAAAAAAATTGTGCATGGTATGCAAGCCAGAAACAATGAAGTAACAATTTAAGAATTCTGGGGCTTCCCTGGTGGTGCAATGGTTGGGAGTCCGCCTGCTGATGCAGGGGACACGGGTTCGTGCCCTGGTCCGGGAGGATCCCGCATGCCGCGGAGTGGCTGGGCCCATGGGCCGTGGCCACTGGGCCTGTGCGTCCGGAGCCTGTGCTCCGTGGTGGGAGGGGCCACATCAGTGAGAGGCCCGCATGCTGCAAAAAAAAAAAAAAAAAAAAAAAGAATTCTGTATGGCAATAAACAAGCGAACAGCTAAGCAAGACAAAATGAAAAGGACCATGGCCAATTGGAAAAGATATTGTAATGTATTATAGAGAAAGGATTATCATGTGATAACAGGAACTTTTAAATATTAAGAAAAACAAAGAGTCTTTGAAATAAAATGAAAAAGGATACAGAGAGGTTATTTTAAAGGGAGAAAAGGAAATTTCAGTAATGAAATGTCAAGATATTCAACTTCTATTATGAAATTAAATGATCATTTTTGCCTACAAATGCAGAGCCGTTTAAGGACCGAACATGTCCAGTTTGGGAGGAGGTAGGGCACTGGCTCTCAAATCCTGCGTGTGGTAATGCCAGATGGTACAGCCTTTGGGGAAGCCGGTGTGGCGCCCTGGGACACGATTTGTTACCAGCACAGCTTCTCACCCTACAATTCCATTCTTGTATTTTAACCTAAAAATTGATTTGATAAATGCACACAGTTTATGTACAAAGGTGTCCCTAGCAACCCTTTAGGCACAACATAAATGTTCACGATTATTTAAATAAGTAATCACATAGTCACAGAATGGAATATTATTTAGCCATTAGAACACTGAAATTTATATTTAAAGTCCCAGAAAGATACCTGTATTAGTTTGCTCGGGGTACCATAACAATATACCACAGACTAGGTGGCTTAAAGCACAAATTATTTTTTCTCACAGTTCTGGAGGCTGGAATTTTGAGATCAAGGTGTCTGCAAGTTTGGGTCTCCCCTTGACTTGCAAATGGCCATCTTTTCACCACGTTCTCTTTTCTGTGTGCACATGTATTCCTGGTGTCTCTTACTCTTCTCATAAGGAAGAGGGTCCTGTTGGATCCGGGCCCTACCCTTATGACCTCATTTGGCCTTAATTACCTCATCAAAGACCCTATCTCCACATACAGAAAGATGAGGGGTGGTTAGGACTTCAACACATGAATTTGGGGAGGACTCAATTCAGTCCACAATATTACCAATAATATATTATCAATCAAATAACAAGGTCTACAAGGCATAGTCATTTTTTTGTTCTTAAAAACTGTATTTATGAAACTCTCTTTCTCTCTCCCATCACCTCTCTCTCTCTCTCTCTTTGTATATAAACACATCTAAATATCTATATGTCAAAATACAGTAAATATGTTAACAGTGGTGAATATTCACTTTCTACTTTATTTCTTTCAGATTTGTCTGAATCTTTCATAATAAACACATTTACTTTTATAAACAAAAATTTTAAAGTTCCTTGTTTTTGACATAATAAATAATATGAGCTTAGTGGCTTGCGTTTAATGCCCCGTTAAAATAGCCCAGACTCAAATATGAACAGCACAGCGACACCCTGAAGAAAGGTGCATCAAAATGTCTCGAAACCCTGGCTGAAAACTCTCCCAGAGGCTGCCTGGCTGGGCTACATCAGGCCACAGCTCCATCATCTGAGCAAATGGCAGCAAATCTCAAAGGTTTCTGGTTGGACACACAGTCTCTCCTGTTGAGCTAGTGCTTCACAGATGTTGCACATTTTTTTTCAGGGAGCTCAAACTGCTGCATACCTTCATATTGCTGAATGGTCAGGGATCCTCAAACAGCTGGGAAAAGCTGGGGAAAGAAGCAACATTTTCTCTCCAGCTTGCACGTGAAGGGACATTCAATCATAAGGAGACCACGTGGAAAGCTCTCTTGAGCAACTGTTCCCTGCAGGATGGTCCGATTTGGCACCCAACGAAATTCCCTTTGGGCATACAGCACAGATATGGAGAGGAAGCTGTAGCCTCCTGCTTGGAAAATATCCCATCTGGCCCACTCCTCCCTTCTCTTCTCACCCTCTTATTAAAAACCAAATAGTGACATGAAACAGGCTTAGATCTCTATGGAGACTTAAGAAATGTTTGCTGGTGATAGGACACATCCCTTCACCTCCAACTAAGGAAAAAGCCCTCAAAACCAACAGCGCCAAAGATAAGGTCTGAGCTATTGTGATTTCTTTCTGGAAGCTCTAAGTACAAGGAACCTGACAGCTAAATGAGGTGGCACGATTTTGAGAACTTGCAATCAGGATTAATTGTAGAGATGATGTTCTGTGGGCTTAGAGAGGCTGCCTGTAGCCACTTGGACGATGAATGATTTTCCCCTCATCTTCCTGAACCTGGGATGCTCGGAGCAGGTTGCTATGGCTGATGGTACACCTGCTTCTGCCTTGACAACAGCCCGTGGCAGGAGCTTGTTAAGGAACCAGTGGGGAAGGTGTGCAGCCAAGCCTGGACCTGTCGAGGATGACATCAGGCTTTGAACAGAACGAGAAGAAGGGCTAAGTGAAGAACTGCTTCTTACTTTCTAGACTTGTATCAGGAGTGTCTGCACAGGTAAGAGCTTCCACACTGCTCCTTCATTCTCCACTGTCTTGTCTACCTTTCCCTTGGAGAACCTTGCCATCACCACAAAAGAAGTGTCTGTTGCTACCTCTTTGTGTTTGCACCTGGGCCCGTACCGACCTCTCCCTGTCCCCCGGTAACCATTACGTTATTTCTTCATCTCTGTGGTTTTGTCATTTTGAGAATAAATGTAACTTTTCGAGATTAACTGTTTTTACTAAGCATAATCCCTTGCAGGTCCTTCCAGGTTGTTATGTGTATCAATAGTTCATTTCTTTTCATTGCTGAGTCATAGTATTCCATTGTATGGATGAACCAGACTTTTCAGCCATTCCCCTGTTGAAGGACATTTGGCTTTTCCTCAGAATTTGCCTATGATAAGTGAAGTTGCTATGAACGTTCAAGCACAGGTCTTTTGGGGAACATAACTCTTCCTGTCTCTGGGATAAACTCACAACAGTGTGACTGCTGGGTCGTGTGGAAAGTGCATGCTTACTTTTATAAGGAACTGCCAAACTCTTGCCACAGCAGTTGCACCATTTTATGTCTCCTCCAGCAACGTATGAGAGACCCAGTTTCTCCACATTTTTGCCAGCATGTGGAATTATAACTGATTTAAATAAAAGTTTTTGCTGCTCTTATAAGTGTGTAGCAAGACATTACATTTTAAAAAATATTTATTTATATTATCTATTTATTTTCCTTATTTTTTTGGCTGCATCAGGTCTTAGTTGTGGCACGTGGGCTTAGTTGCCCTGCAGCAGGTGGGATCTTAGTTCCCCGACCAGGGATTGAACCAGCGTCCCCTGCATCGGAAGGCAGATTCTTTACCATGGACCACCAGGGAAGTCCCAAGACATTACATTTTTAACGTGCACACCTATCTGCTCATAAATCTGTAGCTGGACTGCAGAGAAAATGTCAAGAAGGGTTAAGACTGAGGCCTGGGGCAGGCCACAAAGGACCTTCTGGGCCAGGTCAAGGTGTCTAGGTTTAACATGAAGGAAGTGACAATCTAAGAATTTTAAGCAGAAATCAAACATCCGATTTTTTGTACATTGTAGTCAAAGAGCATAGCCCATATTACTTGATTATTTTTGTCTGAAGTGGAGTTTTTCCTTACTCTTTGATATTCTTCTATTAACTTTACTGATTACATTATTTAAGACCTCTGTGCCTTTCTCCTTTCCTCTCCTCCCTTCCTCTCTTCCTTCCTTCCTTCTTGACTTTATTTTTTAAGAGCAGTTTAAGGTTCATAGAAAAATTGAGGGAGAAGTACAGAAATTTACCATATACCACCTGCCCCTTCCTTATTTTTCATTCCATTTGATCTGTCAAAGGTTGAGAAGCTTGTTTCCCTCAGCATTTTGTTTCTTTTGCCTTCTGTTGTATTCTAGCAAGTTTTCTTTTGTTTGGGTACAACGGTCAGTATAGAGGCTCCCTATCACACTCTGTGAATTATCATCTGTCCATTTGGTCAGTATAGGACCATCTTATTTGTCTGGATAAATGCTTTCTTCCTGGGACTCTGTTTCACTTGAAATAAAGATTGCATTACCTATCTTTTTGTGTGTGCATTTCCCTGGCTTGCCTTTGCCCATTGTTTCTGAGAAGCAGTTTTCTCCCCAAAGGCTTTTTGCTTCTTATGTCTCAGATTCTCTGAAGTACAAAGAAGAGACATTGTTCCTTGGAATCTTCCAGGTACTAAAGCTCTTCTGGGTTCTTTACCAGAAAGTGAAGACTGCTTCCTTCTCTCTAGTAATCAAGTATCCACTCCACCTGATGGACCTGCTCTGTCAGAACTGAATGTATTTAAATGTAAGCAGTTGTTGTAGTAGGTCAAGCTGAGCTTCCTGCTACTCAGACAGTCAATGACATCAGCAGAGTGCTCAGGTATACCAGATGTTCATGAATGAGTCAACAGCTTTCCTACAGGACTGCTATGGCTCTCTGGACATTACTATGGTGGGAATATGGGAGATCACATTTCCCAGTAAAAACATGAATACATACCAAATATGTCCTATTTTTATATTGAATGCGGTTATGTGTACTTTTAGAATTTATTAGGAAATGTTTCATTCCTATAAAAAGAAATAGAGAATAATAAATGAACATCCATATGCCCTAATGGGTAAACATTGTCATCATGTGACCTGAGGTGACTCCCTGTCTTTACTGACCTTCAGTTTCTATTGGAACATCAAGGCCATGTGGTCTGGGTGCTACACAGTGAGAAGCAACAAGGAAATTTATTTATGGATGCAATACTCTCATGAGTATTTTTAAGAGCAGATTTAGGTTTACAATATAATTGAGAGGAAGGTACAGAGATTTCCCATATACCTTCTTCTTCCACACTTCATAGCCTCCACTATTATCAGTATCACTCACCAGAATGGTACACTTTTTACCAAATGTACCTACATTGGTAGATGTAAGATGAACCTACATTGACACATCATTATTACCCAAAGTCCACAGTTCACCTAAGGGTTCACTCTTGGTGTTGTACATTCAATGAGTTTGGACAGAGGTATGATGACATGTGTCCACCACTATAGTATCATACGGAGCATTTTCACTGCCCTGAAAGTCCTGTGTTCTGCCTATTCATCTTTCCCCACCCCCACCCCTGGCAACCACTGATCTTTTTATTGTCTTCATAGTTGTGCCTTTTCCAGCATGTCATATAGTTGGAATCATACAGTATGTAACCTTCTCAGATTGGCTCCTTTCACTTAGAAATATGCATTTAAGTTTACTCCATATCTCTCCATGGTTTGCTAGGTCAATTTCTTTTAACCCTGAATAATATCCTATTGTATGGGTGTACCATAGTTTATTTATCTATCTACTGAAGGGCATCTTGGTTGCTTCCAAGTTTTGGCAATTATGAATAAAACTGCTGAAAAACATCCATGTGAAGGTTTTTGTGTGGACATAGTTTTCAACTCCTTTGGATAAATACCAAGGAGTGCAAATGCCAGATAGTATGGTTAAGGGTGAGTTTAGTTTTGTATAAACATCTCATACAATGTATGATAATTCCTGTTGCTCCACACCCTTGCCAGCATTTGATATTGTCAGCGTTTTCTAATATGTGTGCAGTTACATCTCAGTGTTGTTTTAATTTGCATTTCTCTGATGACATATGATGTGGAACACCTTTTCATAGGCTTTTTGCCATGTATATATATCTTTGGTGAGGTATCTGTTATGATATTTGGGTTGTTTGTTTTCTTATTGTTGATTTTTAAAAATTCTTTATATATTTTGGATAATAGCTCTTTATCAGATGTGACTTTTGCAAATATTTTCTTCCACTCTGTGGCTTGTCTTCTAATTCTCTTGATATTGTCTATCACAGAGCAGATGTTTTTAATTTTAATGAAGTCCAACTTACCAATTAATTACTTTCATGGATCATGTCTTTGATGTTATATCTAAGAAGGTATCACCATACCTAAGGTCATGTAGATTTCCTCTTACGTTATCTTTTAGGAGTTTCACAGTTTTACAATTTACGTTAAGGTCTATTGTTTCTTTTGAGTTAATTTTTGTGAAGAGTGTAAAGTCTGTGTCTAGATTCTTTTTTTTTTTTTCTTTGCAGGTGAATGTCCAATTATTCCAGCACCATTTGTTAAGAAGACCATCTTTGTTCCATTGTATTATTGCCTTTGCTCCTTTGTCAGAGATCAGCTGACTATATTGGTTTGTGTTTAGTTCTGGGCTCTCTATTCTGTTCCATTGATCCATTTGTCTTTTCTTTAACCAATACCAGACTATCTTGATTACTCTAGCTTTGTAGTAAGTTTTGGAGTCAGGTAGCACCAGTCCTCCAACTTCATTCTTCTCCTTCAATATTGTGTTGGCTATTTTGTGTCTTTTGCCTCTTCATATAAACTTTAGAATCAGTTTGTCAATGTTCACAAAACAACTTGCTGGAATTTTTATTTGAATTACATTGAATCTATAGATCAATTTGGGAAGAACTTACATCTTGACAAAAAAAGGTCTTTCTATCCATAAACATGGAATATATCTCCATTTATTTAATTATTTGATTTTGTTCACCATAGTTTTGTGGTTTTCCTCAATTAGATCTGTATTGATTTTGTGAGATTTACCTAAGTATTTCATTTTTTTGATACTAATGTAAATGGTATTGTGTTTTTAATTTCAAATCCTACTTTTTAATTGTATGTATATAGGAAAGCAAATGACTTTCATATATTAACCTTGTGTCCTGAAACCCTGCTCTAATCACTTACTTGTTCCAGGAGTCTTTTTGTCCATTCTTTCAGATTTTCTACAGAGACAAACATGTCATCTGCAAACAAAGGCAATTTTATGTCTTTTTTCCCCAATCTATATACCTTTTCTTTCCTTTTCTTGTCTTATTGCATGATCTAGAACATCTAGTGCAGGAGTGACCAGAGGGGACACCGTTACCTTGTACCTGTTCTTAATAGGAAAGCTTTGAGTTTCTTACCAATAACTATGATATTAGCCAAAATTTTGTTTTATAGATAGTATTTATCAAGTTGAAAAACTTCCCCTCTATTGCTAGTTGACTGATTTACTGAGAGTTTTGTCATGACTGGGTGTTGGATTTTTGTCAAATGTTTTTTCTGTATCTATTGATATGACGTGGTTTTTTCCTTTTTTAGCCTATTAATGTGATAGATCACATTAATTGATTTTCAAATGCTGAATCAGGAATAATATCATTTGGTCATGTTGAATAGTTATTTTATACTTTCTTTGGATTCAATTTGCTAACATTTTGTTGATGACTTTTGCATCTACATTCATGAGAGATACTGGTGACCAGTTTTATTTTCTTGTAATGTCTTTTCCTGGTTTTGATATTAAGGACAATGCTGGTCTCACAGAATGATTTAGGAAGTATTCCTTCTGTTTCTATTATCTGAAAGAGATTACAGAGAACTGGTATAATTTCTTCCTTAAATGTTTGAGGGAATTCACTGGTGAACCACTCTGGGACTGGTACTTTCTGTTTTGGAAGGTTATTAATTGCCAGATTGTGTCTTTCAAGGAATTGGTCCATTTCATCTGCTTTTCCCAGGCAGACATAAATTAGGGTGGTTAGGAGCAGAGAGAACTGTTTTTTTCTTTTCTTTTTTTTTTTTAAGATTCCATATATATGTGTTAGCATATGATATTTGTTTTTCTCTTTCTGACTTACTTCACTTAAAAGAGGACATCTCTTATCCCTTTCTTGAAAGTGGAGTGAAGATTTTCATCATTTCGAGATTACTCCATATTCAACAACTCAGAAGGGAACATATACCTCATAATAGTTTATTATATTTCTTGATTAATTTTTCCTGATGCGAAACTCATAGAAACTTGAGGTAGAAAATTTGGAAAATGCAGAAAAATGTAAAGATGTCTTAATCAGCTTGGGCTACCATTACAAAATACCATAGACTGGGTGACTTAAACAACAGAAAATAATTTCTCACACTTCTGGATGCTGGAAGTCCAATATCAGGACACCATCATGGTCGGGTTCTGTGAGGTCTCTCTTTTTGATATGCAGGCAGCATCCTTCTTGCTGTGTCCTCACAGCAGAGAAAGGATGAGCTCTGGTCTCTTCCTCTTCTTACAAGGACACTGACCCCATCATGGGGGCCTCACTCTCATGACCTCATCTAAACCTAATTCCCTCCTAAAAGCCCCACCCCCAAATGCCATCATAGTGGGGGTTAGGGCTTCAACATATGAATTCTGGAGGGACACAAACATTCAGTCCATAGCAAAGCACAAGAATGTATAACCCATAATTGTAATCTATAGAGAACTGACCATTTTTAACGCTGACATTTCCTCCTCATCTTTTTGTATGCTTTTCTGCACATTGGCAAGACCATACCATATGCACATTTCAAATCCTGCTTTTTGAAAAATTTAACTATAACATATGACTTCCCTCTACATTAAGAAAACTTATTTAAACACATTAAATTATTACATAATAATGAATTAGATGGGTAAGCCATAATTCATAAAAGCATCTACTTAATTTGGTTATTTAGAGAGAAATTTTTATTATTATAAATAGCTATGTTGACTTTTTTAACATAAATCTTTGTCTACACATATTATTTCTTTGATATGGATGACTAAGGATGAAAATAGTGGATCAAAAGAGATGAAAAATTTCTGGCTTTTGTTATATGAGGTCAAATTGCCTAATAGATATTTTCCTGCCAAACAGTATACTAGAATGCATATTTTTGTTCATCTCTGCTAGCATCCCATATTATCAATTTTTTGTTTCCCTACATGTTTACTAATAAAGCCAATGCTCAGGAGAGGGGAGGATTAATTAGGTGTTTGGGATTAGAATATACACACTACTATATATAAAATAGACAACCAACAAGGACCTACTGTATAGCACAGGGAACTATACTCAGTATCTTTTAATAACTGAGAAAATAATCTAAAATAGAATATATATGTATATATGTGTATAACTGAATCACTTTGCTGTACACTTGAAACAAACACGACATTGTAAATTATATTTCAATAAAAATTTTAAAAAAAAGAAAAGCAAAAAAAATTAATGCTCAAAAAGTTGTGAAGCTAAGTGAAATTCTTTTTAGATAGTATTCAACTTCATATACAATATACCTTTTATGAATTAATACTAATGTCAATATGTTGAAATCTGCCATATGTTTGATTGATATTTTGTTATATATACCAAATCATATTTTTTGGATGTGCTTGGTGCAGATCAGACATACATTTTCTTTCTCTCCATAAAAGATACTGAATAGTTCTGGGGAAATTAGCTTTAAGCTTCTATGGAACAAAATCTCCTGGAAAATCATCATCGTGTTACTGCACCCTGATCTCCCAGTCACATTTAATAATGAGACACAGGAAACTGAAATCACTTGAATCCAAAAAGTTAATGCCTAAAATTTCTTCTAACAAAGAGCTATGAGCTCTTTACAAAGTTTGGCTGGTTTAGAATTTATCTTCTTTTAACTACGACATGGGAGACTAAGCAATATTTATTTGCCTTTCAGCATTCCCTTGTCTTTTCACCCTGGTCCCCTGGAATTCTGGAGGCAGGTGTTGGCAGATGTGAGTACCATGTGCTCAGGCAAGAAGGAGTGGGTATTTGTGTGCAGCCAGCTACTTTCTTCCTCCATAAGCTGCCCTCAGGGGCTATTTTCTAAACATAGCAAAGTCAAGAATCAGAGAAGTTTCACGTAACATAAATACACACATTGGATTTAATAAGCAAAATGTAAAATAAAAATGCTAGATTAAATGCACAATAAAATATCAACTGAATTCATACTTTCTCTCCTCCAAAAATATTGTAGATTAGTAAGTGCAGTCTTAGCCTGAGTTTGAGGTGAGGGCATTTGGTATTCTACAGGGAAATTAGCTAATTCTGCCTTTTAATTAAAATTATTTTTCTCCATGACACATAAGTTTATTATAAAGGAACTGGATGCTCTGCAGATTCTGCTACGGTAAACTCTAATGCTTTGTAACTTGATTAAAAATCTCTTTAATTTTGGTGACACACAGTGATGAGAAAGTATTGGAGTAGTTATACGAGTTATATGGGACTCTCCCCAAGAGAGTTCAACTGCTCTGTGACTGAGGAAACATGAGGGACCCAATTCTTCCCTGACACCCCAATGTGGATAGGGGTGTTTGTAAACAGAGTGAAAGCTGGAGGAAAAGGAGCAGCCTTCACTCACAGGCCTGCCTACCACCCAACTGAAAGATGACCTTTATCCTGTCCATGCTCGTCTCTGCATCCTTGGACCCTGAGGCTGGACCAGCCCACTTTTACAACCCATCCTCTGAGGTCCCTCCATCATGAATTTGAAAAATCTCATTAACCTTCAAACAATCCTAAAGTTACCTTTATACTACGCCATTTCACAGATGCAGAAACTGATGCTCAGAGATGTTCAGACACACACTACATACAACTCACACAGCTGGTGAGAAGCAATGTCAAGATTTCAATGCATTTTCGTCTAACTGAATATCTCCATTATTTATTATACAAAAGGTAGGCAGTCTCATTAATATCACAAGAATAATAAATAGGTCCCTCCCGTGCTACAGCCTGCAGAGAAGACTGAAATCCAGCCTGGATTTCAGATTTGAGATTTGTATAACCTGAAAAAAATACGTATACATTTGTATTTCTATGTATTGTATCTATACATATTTATGTATATATACATATTTTATATATATCTACATATATTTATATATATAAATGTATAAGTATATAAATTATGAATATATTTACATATACTTACATATACATATATATATAAATTTGTGCACATATAAAATAATCATAGAGTTATTCTATATCCACTGTTTTCAGATGATCTCAGGTATGGTTGGAAGGTACCTGGGATCCCTGAGAATTTCTCAGGGGATCTGTAAGATTAAAAGCTATTTTCAGAATAATACTAAGATACTATTTGCCTTTTAGAACTGACAGATCAAAGCAATAGTGGGACAAACTGCTGTGGCGTTAGTAGGACTTGAGGCAGTGGGAGCCGACGGCACACTGTCCCGGTTGTCCACCTTCACACGCTTGCCGCAAAAACAAATGCGTCAATTGCCACCTTCCCTTGAGCATGTCCTTGACAAAGCAGTAAAATACATTTCATTTCTGTTCATGCATGCCTTGAGGCTGTGTCTTTTTAATAGTCTGTGAGACAGAACAGCGAGAACTTACAGAGTACGTGTGTGCCAGGGCTCGAAAGGAAGCATGGGTGTGAGGTTGGGTGGGAGCTTGTCTATCAGCTGCTTTTGTCATAGGAAACCATGCTCACTTGAAAGAGAAACTGACACACACACAAACAAACAAACAAAAACTTTGTTTGGGTATTTGACAAACACTTTCTCGAAATGAATGAAGTGGGCATTATCACTTCAAGGAAAACAACTGAGAATATTTGTTGCCAATGATAAAATCTGAGCTTTCAAATCAAAATCAGATTTTGGAAAATGTGTATAGTCCATCACACAATTAATATATCTTCCCAATATTTAAAGACTTTTAGGATGACATCAGTGGTGATATTAAAAACTATGCTTTTAAAAAATATTGTATAATGAAAACAGCTCATACAACTCAATAACAAAAACAAACAAACAACCCAATCAAAAAATGGGCCGAGGGCTTCCCTGGTGCCTCAGTGGTTGAGAATCTGCCTGCTAATGCAGGGGACGTGGGTTCGAGCCCTGGTCTGGAAGGATCTCACGTGCTGCGGAGCAACTGGGCCCGTGAGCCACAACTACTGAGCCTGAGCATCTGGAACCTGTGCTCCGCAACAAGAGAGGCCGCAATAGTGAGAGGCCCGCACACCGTGATGAAGAGTGGCCCCCGCTTGCCACAACTAGAGAAAGTCCTCGCACAGAAATGAAGACCCAACACAGCCAAAAAATAAATAAAAATGGGTCAAAGATCTAGATAGACAAGTCTCCAAAGAAGATTTACAGATGGCCAATAGGCACATGAAAAGATGCTCAACATTGCTAATTATTAGAGAAATGCAAATCAAAACTACAGTGAGGTACCACATCGCACCAGTCAGAATGGCCAGCATCAGAAAATCTACAGATAACAAATGCTGGAGGAGGGTGTAGATAAAAGGGAACCCTCCTACACTGTTGGTGGAAATGTAAGTTGGTACAGCCACTATGGAAAAGAGTGTGTGAAGTTCCTCAAAAAACTAAAAGTACAGTAACCGTATGATCCAGCAATCCCACTACTGGGCATGTATCTGGACAAAACTCTAATTTGAAAAGATACATGCACCCCACTGTTCACAGCAACAATATTTACAGTAGCCATGACATGGAAGCACCCAAAACATCCATCAATAGATGAATGGATAAAGAAGATGGGCTTCCCTGGTGGCGCAGTGGTTGAGAATCTGCCTGCCAATGCAGGGGACACGGGTTCAAGCCCTGGTCTGGGAAGATCCCATATGCCACGGAGCAACTAGGCCCGTGAGTCACAACTACTTAGCCTGCACGTCTGGAGCCTGTGCTCCGCAACAAGAGAGGCCGCGACAGTGAGAGGCCCACGCACCACGATGAAGAGTGGTCCCCGCTCACCGCAACTAGAGAAAGCCCTCTCACAGAAATGAAGACCGAACACAGCCAAAAATAGATAAATAAATAAATAAAAATTTTTAAATAATAAAAAAAGAAGAAGATGTAGTATATACGTGCACACACACACACACACGAACATTACTCAGCCATTAAAAAGAATGAAATAATGCCATTTGCAGCATCATGAATGCAACTAGAGATTACCATACTAAGTGAAGTAAGTCAGAAAGAGAAAGACAAATACCATATAATGTTGCTTATATGTGGAATCTAAAATATGACACAAATGAACTTATTTACAAAACAGAAACAGGTTCACACATATAGAAAACAAACTATAGTCTCCAAAGGGGAAAAGGGTGGGGAAGGATAAATTAGGAGTTTGGGATTAGCAGAGACAAACTACTGTATATAGAGCAGATAAACAACAAGGTCCTACCGTATAGCACAGGGAACTATATTCAATATCCTGTAGTAAACCATAACTGAAAAGAATATGAAAAGGAATATATATATGTAACTGAATCTCTTTGCTGTATGCCAAAACCTAACACAACATTGTGAATCAACTACACTTCAATTAAAAATCATTGTATAATGAAATGTCTCCACATTTGGCATATTCATATAGCTAAGTAAATCAATATTTTCCAATAAACCAATGCTGGGTGTTAAAAACCCATACATGTGCAAAAGATCCATTCAAAGTGCAAAATAAGATGATAGATTTTAATGTAACAAGGTATGAAACGGCTGTCAATAAGGTTTCTGATTCTGTGTGGCAACTAACCTTTAAAAGCTACCACTTGGGTTGCTCACTCTCACCACTATTATTCAACATAGTTTTGGAAGTTTTAACCACAGCAGTCAAGAGACGAAAAAGAAATAAAAGGAATCCAAATCGGAAAAAGAGAAGTAAAACTGCCACTGTTTGCAGATGACATGATACTATACATAGAGAATCCTAAAGATGCTACCAGAAAACTACTAGAGCTAATCAATGAATTTGGTAGAGTAGCGGGATACAAAATTAATGCACAGAAATCTCTGGCATTCCTATACACTAATGATGAAAAATCTGAAAGAGAAATTAAGGAAACACTCCCATTTACCAATGCAATAAAAAGAATAAAATACCTAGGAATAAACCTACCTAGGGAGACAAAAGACCTGTATGCAGATAACTATAAGACACTGATGAAAGAAATTAAAGATGATACAAATAGATGGAGAGATCGACCATGTTCTTGGATTGTAAGAATCAACATCGTGAAAATGACTATACCACCCAAAGCAATCTACAGATTCAATGCAATCCCTATCAAACTACCAATGGCATATTTCACAGAACTAGAACAAAAAATTTCACAATTTGTATGGAAACACAAAAGACCCTAAATACCCAAAGCAATCTTGAGAAAGAAAAACAGAGCTGGAGGAATCATGCTCCCTGACTTCAGACTATACTACAAAGCTACAGTAATCAGGACCGTATGGTACTGACACAAAAACAGACATATAGATCAATGGAACAGGATAGAAAGCCCAGAGATAAACCCACGCACATATAGTCACCTTATCTTTGATAAAGGAGGCAAGAGTATACAAAGGAGAAAAGATAGCCTCTTCAGTAAGTGGTGCTGGGAAAACATTTAACTAAAAGAATGAAATTAGAACACTCCATAACACCATACACAAAAATAAACTCAAAATGGATTAAAGACCTAAATGTAAAGCCAGACACTAGAAAACTCTTAGAGGAAAACATAGGCAGAACCCTCTATGACATAAATCACGGCACGATCCTTTTTAACCCACCTCCTAGAGGAATGGAAATAAAAACAAAAATAAACAAATGGGACCTAATGAAACTTAAAAGCTTTTGCACAGCAAAGGAAACCATAAACAAGATGAAAAGACAACCCTCAGAATGGGAGAAAATATTTTCAAATGAGGCAACTGACAAAGGATTAATCTCCAAAATATACAAGCAGCTCCTGCAGCTCAATATCAAAAAAACAAACAAACAACAAAAAACAAAAAAACAAACAACCCAATCCAAAAATGGGCAGGGCTCGAAGACATAGACATTTCTCCAAAGAAAATATACAGATTGCCAACAAACACATGAAAGGATGTTCAATATCATTAATCATTAGAGAAATGCAAATCAAAACTACAACATGGTATCACTTCACACCGGTCAGAATGGCCATCATCAAAAAATCTAGAAACAATAAATGCTGGAGAGGGTGTGGAGAAATGGGAACCCTCCTGCACTGTTGGTGGGAATGTAAATTGATATAGCCACTATGGAGAACAGTATGGAGGTTCCTTAAAAAACTACAAATAGAACTACCATACGACCCAGCAATCCCACTGCTGGCCATATACCCTGAGAAAACCATAATTCAAAAAGAGTCATGTACGAAAATGTTCATTGCAGCTCTATTTACAATAGCCAGGAGATGGAAGCAACCTAAGTGTCCATCATTGGATGAATGGATAAAGAAGATGTGGCACATATATACAATGGAATATTACTCAGCCATAAAAGAAACTAAATTGAGTTATTTGTAGTGAGGTGGAAGGACCTAGAGTCTGTCATACAGAGTGAAGTAAGTCTGAAAGAGAAAAACAAATACCGCATGCTAACACACACATATATATATATATATATGGAATCTAAAAAAAAATGGTTCTGATGAATCTTGGCACAGGAGAAGAACAAAGACACAGATGTAGAGAATGGACTTGAAGCCATGGGGAGGGGGAACGGTAAATTGGGACAAAGTGAAAGAGTGGCATTGACATATATACACTACCAAATGTAAAACAGATAGCTAGTGGGAAGCAGCCACATACCACAGGGAGATGAGCTCTGTGCTTTGGGATAGCCTAGAGGCTTGGGATAGGGAGGGTGGGAGGGAGACGCAAGAAGGAGGAGATATGGGGATATATGTATATATATAGCTGATTCACTTTGTTATACAGCAGAAAGTAACACACCATTGAAAAGCAATTATATTCCAATAAAGATGTTTAAAAAAATACATTTCAAGACAAAACAGAAAAAGCTACCACTTGTCAACTTTTTGTATCAAAGAGGAACAGGCACGTTTATCTCAAAAGCCTTTAGGCCTCCCTTTTCCAACTAGTTCTCAGTGTATGGCTGTATTTTCTTCACATCCTCCAACCAAAACAACATGTCACAACAGATTGAATGCAGATGCAGCTACTCTGTCCCTCTGTAAGCCAGACATTTAAAGAGACTTTCCAAAATGTAAAACAATGCCTCCCTCCTCACTAATTTTTTTTGCTTGTTTTTTTTGTTTGTTTTGGAAAATATAGTCAGTTTTCATTTAAAAGTGCTCCTTATGATAACATTGTGGGTTCATTATTGTCACTTACTTTTTAAAAAATGTCTCAGTTGATTTTCCAATACAATAAATACTGACAAGTCTAGGCCACATGAAAAAAAGCTCTTCAGCGTTCTCAATAATTTTTTTTTAATTTAATTTACTTTTTCAGATTCTTTTCTAGTACAGGTTTTACAAGGTATTGAATATACTTCACTGTGCTATACAGTAAATCCTTGTTGTTTATTTTATATATAGTAGTGTGTATCTGTTAATCCCAAATTCCACATTTATCCTTCCCCTCTCTTTCCCCTTTGTTAACCATAATTTTGTTTTCTATATCTGTGAGTCTATTTCTGTTTTGTAAATAAGTTCATTTGTATCATTTTTTAAGATTCCACATATAAAGTGATATCATATGATATTTGCCTTTTTCTGACTTTCTTCACTTAGTATGATAATCTCTAGGTCCACCCATGTTGCTGCAAAACCTGGATGGACAGTTTTTTAAAAGCCATACCAAGACCCAAAGTTTGAGACATGACTTTCTGTATAAATTGAGGAGAAAATTTCAAAATCTGTTTTGGTGTGCTTTCAACGCTTAAAGTCAGATGGAAGTTTCTTAGAACGAGGGCCAAACCTCCAATGAAACTTTAACCCCTGGGAATGTTCTCTGATATCCTCTTGCCCCCTAGCACTCAGTCCCCCAGCACGTACCTTAGTCATCATCATGTCCCAACCTTGCCTAGTCATCGTGTTCTCCTTCTTATGTGTGTCAGCTGTGGCCTCTCTAGGAGGGTCTCCACGTCTCCTCCTCCCCTCGCCACAGTGGGAGCCCTGCTGGGCAGCCTTGCTGAGAGCCCTGGGCTGCACTTCCCTGGATGCCCGGTAACACCTGGGTATCGTCTTCATCCTGGCACTGCCCAGAGTGCAGCCCATGCTCAGCCTGGCCTCACACGTCACCATCACCACTTTCATACCAGCTGCTCCATCCTAACAGAAATGCCATTTTCAGCTCTTAGAAACTTCAACTTTCTTGCCTCATGACATGTGGGTTTCATAAAAACAGGTGAAGTAACTAAAATAGGTAAGGACAGCTATCTCAGAATCAGAAAGGTATTTTCAAAAATCCTCAACCAGAAACCAAATTACCTTTATAGCAGTTATATCACATTTAACCTGTTGTCCAGTTGACCCCTGAACTGTGTGGGTCTGGGGTGCCCATCCCCTACACAGTCAAAAATCTGTGTATAACTTACAGTCTGCTCTCCATATCAGAGGTTCCAAAACCTGGGACTCAACCAACTTTGGATTGTGTAATACTGTAGTATTTACTATTGAAAAGTATCTGCAGATAAGTGGACCTGTGCAATTCAAATCTGTATTGCTCAAGGGTCAACTGTAATTAGAAACACACATGCACAGACACATCTGTATAGCTATCAAAATGGATTTTTTCCTATTTTCTAAGCCATCAAGAATGATTATCAGCGTGACCTAACAAAATGCCTAAGCAACATTTCAATGTCAAATTTTTCAAAGTCACAACATTAGGAAAAGTTTACTCTCGCATATGATTAGGAGGGTTTTGGATGTGAAGATGACATGAACTATAGGAACACACTTAAAGGTCTCACTAAGACAGATGATTCTCAGAAAAGTCTTATCCACACTTCCCACCTTCTCAGACAGACCGGGCACGAAGGATGGAGAGTTTCCAGACACCCCCAACCTGCACGCTGGGGGTTCCTGGGAACCGCACTGGCATTTCCTAGATTTCAGATAAATGAAGAGTTAAGGCATCGGGAGGAAGCAAAGTGAAGTTCTCAAGATAACCCACAGCATCATAACAACATCTGTCCTAGGTAATGAGAAAACATTTGGCTAAATACAAATACGATGTGGATTTTTTTTTTTTTTTCGGTACGCGGACCTCTCACTGTTGTGGCCTCTCCCCTTGCAGAGCACAGGCTCCGGACGCACAGGCTCAGCGGCCATGGCTCACGGGCCCAGCTGCTCCGCTGCATGTGGGATCTTCCCGGACCGGGGCACGAACACGTGTCCCCTGCATCGGCAGGCGGACTCTCAACCACTGCGCCACCAGGGAAGCCCTGATGTGGATATTTTTTAACTGAAAAAGAAAATCTCTTTCAATATCCTATAATCCAGTCTATTTTCCTCTCCATTAAATTGAGGCATATAATCTTTCATTAATCGCTGAGGCACTATTTAACACTACACTGTTTCAAACAAAATTTGGTTAAATTACATATAAGAGTACATCTGGTGACACATAGATATATATTTAAATATCTCCCACAGTTTCGGACTTAGTCAACAGTTTAAATGAATGTTAAGAAGATAGGAAACAAATAGAGTTGATCCTCTATGGAAACAATTACAGTTATTTTGCAATGTGTTTATCTTTTATGTCCACATTAAATCAGAAATGTAAGGTGTCAAGACGGAGGCTGTGACGTCTGATGGGGAAAGATGATTTGAGGTACCCAACTTTCCACTATATACACCAAGATTATCTACAACATCAATAAATACGAGCTTAATTCCATAAATAAATATTGACGCTTAAATAGGCAGAGTGCAGTAATTGGCAGTAAAAAAATCTCAGATCCTTATTGGAAATTAAAAAGTTAACTGATTCATTTTGTTGTGAAGCTGAAACTAACATACCATTGTAAAGCAATTATACTCCAATAAAAAAAAAATTGAAAAAAAAAAAAGTTAAAAGCTGACTTTCATAGTTTCTAAAATGAGTATCTGAGATTTTATATCACTTCAAATGACACTAACTGGGACAATTATCTCAAAGGTTAGATACACACTCACACACACACACACACACACACCAAAGAACTTCCAAACTAATGATGCCACTCACTTCAAAAAGAGAATAAGTCAATGTTTCTTCTCTTAAACTGAATTATCAGTCACTTAAATATTCAATCCCAAGTATAGGTGCCCATGGGATCTTGATACATATAAACTGGATTGAGTTAAAGACTACCTTTTTAAAGCAGGTATGGTGTGCGCGTGACATACACGTATCATACACACCTACACACTCAGGTTGTTTATTGGTAAATGATGAAAAAATCCCAGTCCAAGGGGGTCTGGACAGACCAAACGAAGGAAAGACATTGCTCAGACACAGACCTTCCTTCCAACCATGTCCATAAGTAAATAACTAAGTGCATATACAGACATATATTTTCCTCTCCTATTTACTGCCTTTGTTCCTGTTTGCAAAACCTGCCCTGACCACTTGACCTTTTGGATCAAGCCCAAGAAGTCTGTCTTGTGTTTGGAAGCTCATCCCCAATCCAATCTCTTCCCTCCAGTTCCCTCAGGTACAGCTTCTCAAAATCTCCCAGCCACTCTTTCTCCCACTCTCAGATATTCTACAAATTGTCATTTTCCCACCCTCCACCCCTAAGCATATCTTCAGAATGCCTAAAATCAACCAAATGTGAGAGAAGTTGTGATGCCTTCTTCCCTCCCACCTCCTGTCTGAGTGTGGGCTTGACAGCTGCCCTCCTGAACCCCTCAGTTAAGTGGTTACCCCATCAACCTAGAGATAAAGATCTGCACATCCCATGAGGTAAGCTGTTTCTTCCTCCCTCATCCCTACTCCTGTCAGCCCTAAGGTCGGTCCACCTCATCTTCACTGGGACAACGGCGAGAAGACAAAGATGGTGGCCCCTTCCTCAACCTCCTTAGGCTCTGCTGTGCCAACGTGAGGGGAGAAGGGGATAGAGGACAGGGACTTGACTCTTCTCCCCCAGAACCTTCTTGGAATCAGCTACAAGTCTACTGGTGCTCCTCCAGCAGTCACAAAATCCTCAGCGCCATCACTGGCTTTTGAAAGATGATGATTCCAACATGGAGACACATCTACTCTCATATGGGTTTGATAATAACCTCTTACATGTAAATAGAAGTTATTTTATGTGTAAATAGAAGTGCTTTACATAGATCATCTCTTGTATATCCACATATCAATCTAATGAGATGGGCTTTTCAATTATCTCTGTTGTATAGTTGAGGAAACAGGCAGAGACCTGGGGTATAAACCCAGGCAGTCTGGCTCCTAGAACCTGTGCTCTTGACCTTATCTCCAAATGGTGGTTACCTCAAAAATAAAGAAGGAAAGTGAGGTGCATGGGAAATCTGCAGACAAAGTATCTGCCTTTGTATGAAAGCTGCGGATATCAATGTGGAATACATCTTTTCACTTACTACATGGTAGCTAATTCTTTATAATTCAGTGGGTTGTCAATACTTTCTTGGGTAGAAACAGAAATTTCTCCCTTGAACCCTGACTTTCTAACAACTTGGTTCACTATCTTGCATTTCTTTAGAGCTCTATTTCACTTCTGAGAGACCTACCAAGTAGCAGAAAAGATCTTACATTAAAAGGATACAGATTCATTTGGTAACAATATGAAAGAAAGACAGACACATGTAAGAGCTGGATGAGGAGACCTGGAGGCAACAAAATGTCCCAGACCCACGCAGTCATCCACAAAGCCCTGACTGTGTCAGGTTGTAACACATGAACCCCAATCATACTCAAATGTCTAGATGCCTCTTTGAAGTGCAGCAGTATATACATATAGACGTTAATTAGCCATTTTTGTTTTTCATATTTAAGCAGTCTCTAGGCTTTTTGGAGGGAAGCAATCACTTAAGGACCAAGCACCGATGCTCGGATGAAGAGTGTTGTGAGGAACCGTGGCCCAGGCTGAGGCTCCATTCTCGAAGATGCAGCACTTAAGTGTTGGGAGGGCTCCCAAGTCTCACCACTCGAGGACCATAGCGTAATCACACAGCCTCCCAGCTCATGCTTACTTGAAGACAGAGAAAGGTAGCTCATAAAATTTTAACCAAGCCTTTGGAAAAGGGCCACTTTTGTGGCCTATCACAAAACTGAAGTTTATGGGAAATGCTATTTGGCCAATACCAAACCACATTTAGGGTAAATTGTTTTCTAAACACCCAGTGGTTGTCTCGAGTTTAGCCCATCATATTTCCCAGAATTGGAAATGCTTCCATTCTACCTTGAGATCATATAGGTATTCTGAAGTCTGTAGTTATGAGGCATCGCCTCTTGCCCCCAGGGCCACCCTACTTCATCCACTGGGGAAGGATCCCTCCTCCTCTTTTCTGTTTTTGAAAAAAATAAACTTTACATTTTAGAATGTACTTAGATTTACGGACAGGTTGTGAAGACAGCAGAGGAGTTCTCACATTCTGCACACCCAGGATCCCCTATTAGATACACCTTACATTACACAGAGACACTTTATTGACTGAAGTCCATACTTGATACAGATTTCCTCAGTTTTTACCGAATGCACCGTTTCTGGTCTAAGACCTCATCTGGGACACATCAGGGCATTCAGTCAGCATGTCTCCTGGGTTCCTCTTGGCTGTGGCGGTTTCTCAGATTTCCCTTGGTTTTGATGAGTGAGCATTTTAAAGCCTACTGGTCGGGTATTTTGTAGAATGCCCTCATTACACAAATTGGGATTTGTCTGGTATTGATATTTTCCTCATTGTTAGACTGAGATCATGTGCTTTTCTGAGGAGAGGACCCCAGAGGTGAGGTGCTGTGCACATCACATCACACCAAGGGTCCACGCGATCAATATGCCTGATCGCTGTGCAGGCTGACCTTGATCACCCGGTCATGCGTCAGGTTTCCCTGCTGTCAGTTACTCTCCCTGCTTTCTCTATATTCCTGTCCACTTTGGAGGCAGGACCATGCACAGCCCACACCTGAGGAGCAGAGCTGTCCTACACTACTCCGAGGGGGTGTGTCTACTTAAACTAGGTGGAATTCTTTCGCCAGGGAAGTTTGTTTCCTTTATTTATTTATTCAATTGTCTGTTTATATTCATATGAACTCACAAATATTCATCTTACACTTTGAATTATAATCCAATACTACTTTATTTTATTGTTTAAATTTGCTTCAGATTTAGCCATTGAAAGCTCTTTCAGTTGGCTCCTGTGTCCTGAAATACCACCATCACTGGGTTCTTCCTTTGTTTCTTTTCCTTTTTATTCCCTTTCCTCCCTTCCTCCCTCCCTCCCTTCCTTCCTTCCCTCCTTCCTTCCTTCCAAGGTTAATAATAGTACATGGTTACAGAATGGAATTGTACTGGCATTGTATGGCGCATTGTACTGGCAGCCCTAAACACTGACCATGCGTCCAATAACGTCATGCATTATGTACAGAGATACTGAATTATATTTGTTGTTATAACCCTAAGGACAAGAGGAATATGGAAAAAATGCAAGTATAATGGAGCCAAAACTGGATTTGTTGAATCAAATTGAGTGGCTTCACGCCCTGAGAAGGAGTGACTGACGTCTGGTACAGCCACGGAGTCAGACAGTCAGTAACGTGGACCTAGGGAGAGTGGAGCATGACACACCCCATTTGAAGAGTTTCCATGGAGCAACCACAGAACAGGGTGGGACTGAGGTCCAAGAACAAGAAACCAGTCACTGTCCCTACACGGGGCTGCCCTGGTTGTTAAGAAACCTCAGTCCACTAAGAAAATATCCCTGGGGACTTCCCGGAGGTCCAGTGGTTAAGACTCCATGCTTCTACTGCAGGGGGCGTGCGTTCAGTCCCTGGCTGGAGACTCCCACATGCCACGTGGTGAGGCCAAACAAAATAAAATAAATAAATAAATAAATCTGGGGTGGGGGGAATGTGAGGACTCCATATCTACTAAAAAAAGAAAAAGAAAACATCCCTGAAGATGCTGAAGAAGCTGGCCTCACACTGTTTACATGTCATGTTTCCTCAGCAGATAGTCACTTTCTAGCTCCAGAAAGAGTTAGAATTCAGTACAGAAATGTTTTAGAGAAGAAAACCCCAATATTACTATTTTTATGATAAGAAGTTCATGCAGTTTACATGTTTATGAGTATATTAGTGTTTCACATCAGATTTGTAATACAAATTTTAATATATAATTGAGTAACTGATTTGGATAAGTGATACTAGCTGAACCACTTACTGGGCTAGACACAACAGTGTAACATTTAAGAAATTATAAGAAGAACTAAATTTACCTGTAAGTTTAACTTACTTGATTTATAAAAATTATTTGGATTCCAGGAAGCTATGGTCAGTCTGATAATTGGAGTACTTAAAAAGGAAATCAAATATATTTAATTTATAAATATAGTTCAACCTGCAAAAATGAATAAAAAAGCTAAGTTTATAACTGGGACTAAACATTAATCAAAAATCCCTTAAAAGCACTTGTTCAGATTTGCTAGATATATCTGTAGGTTAATAAGATTTGTGAGTTGAACTAAAAGTTAAAGGAAGGACACATTTGAGCATGGTGCAGAGTCTAGGCTCAGGACCCAGAAAAGGCCTTGGGGGAAGGGCCTCTGCTTAGGACCCGCCCAGAAGCAGAGAAGCAGCATGTCCAAGGGGCTGCCTGCAGAGTGTGGTGTTCTGGAGTTTGGAGCTGACTGGTTGCTCCAAATTTTTAAGTATTTACCTCCTCACTTCAATCCTGTTCCATAACCACAATCACAGGGTAAAAAAAGACTACCAAGGAACCTGGGCAGGGGGAGATAAGCCAATATATCTGCCTGTTGAGCCTACAGTTAAAAATAATTATAGAGAACATGGTGATCCTTCAGAAACTGTCAGATACATCAGAAATACATCTACACGTGGAACAACTCCTACAGAACACCCACTGAACGCTGTCAGAAGACCTCAGACCTCCCAAAAGGCAAGAAACTCCCCACGTACCTGGGTAGGGCAACAGAAAAAAGAATAAACAGAGACAAAAGAATAGGGACGGGACCTGCACCAGTTGGAGTGAGCCATGAAGGAGGAAAGATTTCCACATACTAGGAAGTCCCTTCGAGGGCAGAGACTGCAGGTGGCGGAGGCGGAAAGCTTCAGAGCCGCGGAGGAGAGCACAGCCACAGGGGTGCGGAGGGCAAAGCGCAGAGATTCCTGCACAGAGGATCGGGGCCGACCAGCACTCACCAGCCCGAGAGGCTTGTCTGCTCACCCGCCGGGGCGGGCGGGGCTAGGAGCTGAGGCTCGGGCTTCAGTCGGAGCGCCGGGAGAGGACTGGGGATGGCGGCGTGAACACAGACTGAAGGGGTTAGTGTGCCACGGCTGGCCAGGAGGGAGTCCGGGGAAAAGTCTGGAACTGCCGAAGAGGCAAGAGACTTTTTCTTCCCTCTTTATTTCCTGGTGCGTGAGGAGAGGGGATTAAGAGCGCAGCTTAAAGGAGCTCCAGAGACGGGCATGAGCCGCAGCTAAAAGCGTGGACCCCAGAGACGGGCAGGAGACGCTAAGGCTGCTGCTGCCGCCACCAAGAAGCCTGTGTGTGAACGCGGGTCACTCTCCACAACCCCCTTCCGGGGAGCCTGTGCAGCCCGCCACTGCCAGGGTCCCGGGATCCAGGGTCAACTCCTCCGGGAGAACGCACGGCACACCTCAGGCTGGTGCAACGTCATGCCGGCCTCTGCCATCGCAGGTTTGCCCCGCATCCGCACCCCTCCTTCCCCCCGGTCTGAGTGAGCCAGAGCCCCCGAATCAGCGGCTCCTTTAACCCCGTCCTGTCTGAGCGAAGAACAGACGCCCTCCAGCGACCTACATGCAGAGGCGGGGCCACATCCAAAGCTGAGTCCCGGGAGCTGTGCGAACAAAGGAGAGAAAGAGAAATTTCTCCCAGCAGCCTCAGGGGCAGTGGATTAAATCTCCACAATCAACTTGATGTACGCTGCATCTGTGGAATACCTGAATAGACAATCATCCCAAACTGAGGAGGTGGACTTTGAGAGCAAGATTTATTATTTTTTTCCCCTTTTCCTCTTTTTGTGAGTGTGTATGTGTATGCTTCTGTGTGAGATTTTGTCTGTATAGCTTTGCTTTCACCATTTGTCCTAGGGTTCTATCCGTCTGTTTTCTTTTTTTTTAATTTTTTTATTAATATTTATTTTAATAACTTTATTTTTTCTTACTTTATTTTATTTTATCCTCTTTCCTTCTTTCTACTTTTTCTGCCTTTTATTCTGAGCCGTGTGGATGAAAGGCTCTTGCTGCTGCAGCCAGGAGTCAGTGCTGTGCCTCCGAGGTGGGAGAGCCAACTTCAGGTCACTGGTCCACAAGAGACCTCCCAGTTCCACATAATATCAAATGGCAAAAATCTCCCAGAGATCTCCATCTCAACACCAACACCCAGCTTCACTCAACGACCAGCAAGCTACAGTGCTGGACACCGTACGCCAAACAACTAGCAAGACAGGAACACAACCCCACCCATTAGCAGAGAGGCTGCCTAAAATCATAATAAGTCCACAGACACCCCAAAACACACCACCAGATGTGGACCTGCCCACCAGAAAGACGGGATCCAGCCTCATCCACCAGAACACAGGCACTAGTCCTAGAAAGCCTCATCCACCAGAAAGCCTACACACCCACTGAACCAACTTTAGCCACTGGGGACAGACACCAAAAACAACGGGAACTATGAACCTGCAGCCTGAAAAAGAAGACCCCAAAAACAGTAAGACAAGCAAAATGAGAAGACAGAAAAACACACAGCAGTTGAAGGAGCAAGATTAAAAACCCACCAGACCTAACAAATGAAGAGGAAATAGGCAGTCTACCTGAAAAAGAATTCAGAAAAATGATAGTAAAGATGATCCAAAATCTTGGAAATAGAATAGAGAAAATGCAAGAAACATTTAACAAGGACCTAGAAGAACTAAAGATGAAACAAGCAATGATGAACAGCACAATAAATGAAATTAAAAATACTCTAGAAGGGATCAATAGCAGAATAACTGAGGCAGAAGAACGGATAAGTGACCTGGAAGATAAAATAGTGGAAATAACTACCACAGAGCAGAATAAAGGAAACAGAATGAAAAGAATTGAGGACAGTCTGAGAGACCTCTAGGACAACATTAAAAACACCATCATTTGAGTAATAGGGGTCCCAGAAGAAGAAGAGAAAAACAAAGGGACTGAGAAAATATTTGAAGAGATTATAGTTGAAAACTTCCCTAATATGGGAAAGGAAATAGTTAATCAAGTCCAGGAAGCACAGAGAGTCCCATACAGGATAAATCCAAGGAGAAACATGCCAAGACACATATTAATCAAACTATCAAAAATTAAATACAAAGAAAACATATTAAAAGCAGCAAGGGAAAAACAACAAATAACACACAAGGGAATCCCCATAAGGTTAACAGCTGATCTTTCAGCAGGAACTCCGCAAGACAGAAGGGAGTGGCAGGACATATTTAAAGTGATGAAGGAGAAAAACCTGCAGCCAAGATTACTCGACCCAGCAAGGATCTCATTCAGATTTGATGGAGAAATTAAAACCTTTACAGACAAGCAAAAGCTGAGAGAGTTCAGCACCACCAAACCAGCTTTACAACAAATGCTAAAGGATCTTCTCTAGGCAAGAAACACAAGAGAAGGAAAGACCTACAATAACAAACCCAAAACGATTAAGAAAATGGGAATAGGAACATACATATCGATAATTACCTTAAATGTAAATGGATTAAATGCTCCCACCAAAAGACACAGACTGGCTGAATGGATACAAAAACAAGACCCATATATATGCTGTCTACAAGAGACCCACTTCAGACCTAGAGACACATAGAGACTGAAAGTGGGGGGATGGAAAAAGATATTCCATGCAAATGGAAACCAAAAGAAAGCTGGAGTAGCAATTCTCATATCAGACAAAATAGACTTTAAAATAAAGGCTATTAGAAGAGACAAAGAAGAACACTACATAATGATCAAAGGATTGATCCAAGAAGAAGATATAACAATTGTAAATATTTATGCACCCAACATAGGAGCACCTCAATACGTAAGGCAAATACTAACAGCCATAAACGGGGAAATTGACAGTAACACATTCATAGTAGGGGACTTTAACACCTCACTTTCATCCAAAATGAAAATAAATAAGGAAACACAAGCTTTAAATGATACATTAAACAAGATGGACTTAATTGATATTCATAGGACATTCCATCCAAAAACAACAGAATACACATTTTTCTCAAGTGCTCATGGAACATTCTCCAGGATAGATCATATCTTGGGTCACAAATCAAGCTTGGTAAATTTAAGAAAATTGAAATTGTATCAAGTATCTTTTTCGACCACAATGCTATGAGACTAGATATCAATTACAGGAAAAGATCTGTAAAAAATACAAACACATGGAGGCTAAACAATACACTACTTAATAATGAAGTGATCACTGAATAAATCCAAGAGGAAATAAAAAAATACCTAGAAAAAAATGACAATGGAGACATGACCACCCAAAACCTGTGGGATGCAGCAAAAGCAGTTCTAAGAGGGAAGTTTATAGCAATACAATCCTACCTTAAGAAACAGGAAACATCTCGAATAAACAACCTAACCTTGCACCTATAGCAATTAGAGAAAGAAGAACAAAAACCCCACAAAGTTAGCAGAAAGAAAGAAATCATAAAGATCAGATCAGAAATAAATGAAGAAGAAATGAAGGAAACAACAGCAAAGATCAATAAAACTAAATGCTGGTTCTTTGAGAAGATAAACAAAATTGACAGACTATTAGCCAGACTCATCAAGAAAAAAAGGAAGAAAACTCAAATCAATAGAATTAGAAATGAAAAAGGAGAAGTAACAACTGACACTGCAGAAATACAAAAGATCATGAGAGATTACTACAAGCAACTCTATGCCAATAAAATGGACAACCTGGAGGAAATGGACAAATTCTTAGAAATGCACAACCTGCCAAGACTGAATCAGGAAGAAATAGAAAATATGAACAGACCAATCACAAGCACTGAAATTGAAACTGTGATCAGAAATCTTCCAACAAACAAAAGCCCAGGACCAGATGGTTTCACAGGCGAATTCTATCAAACGTTTAGAGAAGAGCTAACACCTACCCTTCTCAAACTCTTCCAAAATATAGCAGAGGGAGGACTACTCCGAAATCATTCTATGAGGCCACCATCACCCTGATACAAAAAGCAGACAAGGATGTCACAAAGAAAGAAAACTACAGGCCAATATCACTGATGAACATAGATGCAAAAATCCTCAACAAAATACTAGCAAACAGAATCCACCAGCACATTAAGGGGATCATACACCATGATCAAGCAGAGTTTATTCCAGGAGTGAAAGGATTCTTCAGTATATGCAAATCAATCAATGTGATACACCATATTAACAAACTGAAGGAGAAAAACCATATGGTCATCTCAATAGATGCAGAGAAAGCTTTCGACAAAGTTCAACACCCATTTTTGATAAGAACCCTGCAGATAGTAGGCGAAGATGGAACTTTCCTCAACATAATGAAGGCCATATATGACAAACCCACAGCCAACATCGTCCTCAATGGTGAAAAACTGAAAGCATTTCCACTAAGATCAGGAACAAGACAAGCTTGCCCACTCTCACCACTCTTATTCAACATAGTTTTGGAAGTTTTAGCCAAAGCAATCAGAGAAGAAAAGGAAATAAAAGGAATCCAAATCGGAAAAGAAGTAAAGCTGTCACTGTTTGCAGATGACATGATACTATACATACAGAATCCTAAAGATGCTACCAGAAAACTACAAGAGCTAATCAATGAATTTGGTAAAGTAGCAGGATACAAAATTAATGCACAGAAATCTCTGGCATTCCTATACACTAATGATGAAAAATCTGAAAGTGAAATCAAGAAAACACTCCCATTTCCCACTGCAACAAAAAGAATAAAATATCTAGGAATAAACCTACCAAAAGAGACAAAAGACCTGTATGCAGAAAATTATAAGACACTGATGAAAGAAATTAAAGATGATAGAAATAGATGGAGAGATATACCATGTTCTTGGATTGGAAGAATCAACATTGTGAAAATGACTCTACTACCCAAAGCAATCTACAGATTCAATGCAATACCTATCAAACTACCACTGGCATATTTCACAGAACTAGAACGAAAAATTTCACAATTTGTATGGAAACACAAAAGACCCTGAATACCAAAAGCAATCTTGAGAAGAAAAAACAGAGCTGGAGGAATCAGGCTCCCTGACTTCAGACTATACTACAAAGCTACAGTAATCAGGACAGTATGGTACTGGCACAAAAACAGAAATATAGATCAATGGAACAGGATAGAAAGCCCAGAGATAAACCCACGCACATATGGTCACCTTATCTTTGATAAAGGAGGCAGGAATGTACAGTGGAGAAAGGACAGCCTCTTCAATAAGTGGTGCTGGGAAAACTGGACAGGTACATGTAAAAGTATGAGATTAGAACACTCCCTAACACCATACACAAAAATAAGCTCAAAATGGATTAAAGACCTAAATGTAAGTCCAGAAACCTTCAAACTCTTAGAGGAAAACATAGGAAGAAAACTCTATGACATAAATGACAGCAAGATCCTTTTGACCCACGTCCTAGAGAAATGGAAATAAAAACAAAAATAAACAAATGGGACCTAATGAAACTTAAAAGGTTTTGCACAGCAAAGGAAACCATAAACAAGATCAAAAGACAAGTCTCAGAATGGGAGAAAATATTTGCAAATGAAGCAACTGACAAAGGATTAATCTCCAAAATTTACAAGCAGCTCATGCAGCTCAATAACAAAAAAACAAACAACCCAATCCAAAAATGGGCAGAAGACCTAAATAGACATTTCTCCAAAGAAGATATACAGACTGCCAACAAACACATGAAAGGATGTTCAACATCATTAATCATTAGAGAAATGCAAATCAGAACTACAATGAGATATCATCTCACACCGGTCAGAATGGCCATCGTCAAAAATTCTAGAAACAATAAATGCTGGAGAGGGTGTGGAGTAAAGGGAACACTCTTGCACTGCTGGTGGGAATGTGAATTGGTTCAGCCACTATGGAGAACAGTATGGAGGTTCCTTAAAAAACTACAAATAGAACTACCATACGACCCAGCAATCCCACTACTGGGCATATACCCTGAGAAAACCGTAATTCAAAAAGAGTCAAGTACCAAAATATTCATTGCAGCTCTATTTACAATAGCCAGGAGATGGAAACAACTGAAGTGTCCATCATCGGATGAATGGATAAAGAAGATGTGGCACATATATACAATGGAATATTACTCAGCCATAAAAAGAAATGAAATTGAGTTATTTGTAGTGAGGTGGATGGACATAGAGTCTGTCATACAGAGTGAAGTAAGTCAGAAATAGAAAGACAAATACCGTATGTAACACATATATATGGAATCAAAGAAAAAAAATGTCATGAAGAACCTAGGGGCAAGACGCAAATTAAAACACAGACCTACTAGAGAATGGACTTGGGGACGCGGGGAGGGGGAAGGGTAAGCTGTGACAAAGTGAGAGAGTGACATGGACATATATAAACTACCAAACGTAAAATAGATAGCTAGTGGGAAGCAGCCGCGTAGCACAGGGAGATCAGCTCCGTGCTTTGTGACCACCTAGAGGGGTGGGATAGGGAGGGTGGGAGGGAGGGAGACGCAAGAGGGAAGAGATATGGGAGTATATGTATATGTATAACTGATTCACTTTGTTATAAAGCAGAAACTAACACACCATTGTAAAGCAATTGTACTCCAATAAAGATGAAAAAATAAAAGTTAAAGGAAGATACAGACTTTTTGCATTTATAACTTTAATAAATGGCTATATTAATTTTTAAAGCCAAAGTAATATTTTAATGTTTTTTCTTCACTCAAAAAACTTACCAGAAACTTAGAGAAATAGACTTAAGTTTGAAAAAGAAAATAAAAGTCCACCTAAAACTCAACCACTTGAAGCAATTACGGTCACATTTTTGCCGACCTGTTTTTCACGGCACTCTTTACACACACAAGAACATGTACATAGGCGCGCAGAGGCAGGAGCACACACACACACACACACACACACACTTAGGTAATTTTGCATAAAGAGAAACACATCATACACTGTGTATTTAATTACAGATATTTCTGCCCCATCCTTATATTCTCTCCCTCCCCTCCACATAAACACACTTAGGCCGACTCTGTTATAATGCTGTGTACGTCCTTTCATAGTTTTCTCTGTAATCATACAACCCTCCACACAGATGCACGCACAGCACACACGTGGGCCCATCGCATGGTCTGGGGTCACAGTGTATTTGGTTACGACCATCTTTCTCTGCATTACTTCTCTCATGCAGAACTAGCTCACAGCATCCCCAGGTAACCTGGCACTGCTCCCGCACCCTCTCTTTCATGGCTAGGTGATAGTCCTGGAATGTTAAGACGCCCTCATGCTTTGGCCAACACCTGACAGCCTCAGGTGAGGGCCGCACACCCCTCCCTCTCGGCCTCGCTTTGGCCGCTGTGTGACCCACTTGCCCCGGCCTAGTCTGTTTTGCTCTTCACACCTCAAATCTCAGTTCCCAGCTAAAGACCCCTGCAGTCCTTAACCAGAAAGTGCAGTGGGGAACAGCATTTGCACAAAATCCTCACACAGAGCGCGGGGACGTAATGTGTCTGTGTTCTCAGAATGTCACGTTTGTCTTATTTTTGTTTGATTTATTTCTCCCTTTTAGGCGTGGAGTCATTTGCGGGATGACATTGTTATGAGTCAAAGCAAACTCAGTTATCCAGCTAAGGCCAGGTGAGTTGTAAAGAGGGCTGGCTTTGAACCTGTGCAGCCCTGATGGCAAACCTAGTCCATGGCACAGGACGGCTCTGTGGCTTTGGACAAGTTGCTCAATATCTCTGAGCCACAGTTTCATCATCTGTACAATGGGGATCAAGGTCCTGTTTACCTCGGAGGCTGATGAAAGGATAAGTGGGGATTCTATAACAAAGCAGTTCCCACTGGGACTGGCTCTTAGTAAACAATTACTAAATGAAGCTATTACATGTTTTTCCACATTTGGTAATATTGATACAAGATGTGGCTGAATTTGAACTTTTATAAAATAAGACAGATGGAAAGTTCTGTGACCAGCTTCACTCCTTTCCACCGTGGCCTTGTCACTTCTGTGTCCTGCTTCCCCTCTTTGTTCGTTGCTCTTCTGTGATGTTCTTCTCAATCCAGTTCCCTGCCTCCCTCTTCTCTCCTTTTTGCTTTTCTGCAATCTCATGGTCCCCGTCTTTCCTGCCTGGAGCATTTAAAAGTATTCAGTTGGCAATTCTCTGGTGTAGGTGTGTTTCTATTTTTATGTGATACTACCTCACACAACCCAAACTGTAACCCTGGGTTGATTTTCCTAAGGTACAACGTGAGGGAGACATGTATCCATGAAGCCCAGGACTGGAGGGAGGCTGTGTACCCTGAGTGCTGGTCCAGCCTGAACTTCAGTCTCTTCTTGTCTCAAACAAGAGGCTTGGGTCTGCCAAACCCTTAGTCTCCTTCCAGCTCCGAACCTTTATATGCACATCAGAGCTATCATGACTTAGTTGTCCGAAGTCTCAAATCACTATCAGCTCTCTTTGTTTCTATGTGAAACTAGCCTCTTCAGAAATGGAACAGTGTTAGGGATAATTTACTTGCTATGTAGCTGAAGAATCTGCTATAGACTACACGCAAGACACAACAACCAGCGGTGTCTGTTCTCCTGTCACTCTGTGCCAGCAGTGATCTTTTTCTATCCACCACCAGCCTACTACTGAGGCAGCGGGACAGCGGCCACATGGTATGAACCCAAATCATCTGCAGTCCTGACTTAGCCTATGTTGCACAGTAACCATCTGGAAGAGCAGCTACAGAGAAATACATTTTACTTACGAAGTAGGAAGACACAAGAGAGAAAAATGTCAGGCTTGCAAAAATATGGAGACGTTTATTTTCGCTCATATTTAACTTGAAGAATGTTACATAAATGCCAACAATTAAGACTAAAAGAGTTGCTACTGAGGTCTGTGTAGGACTTTTTCTGACCTCTTGAACCACCTTGGTTCCTCTTCAGCAAGAAAGATCTGTCAATTAGATGGGAATAGAGTTGAGTCCATTTGGAGGGACCATTTGGAAGGAAGAAAATGGTACCATATCATGAGGGTCAAAAACCACCTTCCATTCAAATCTCACCTTCTCATTCCCTGCTAAAGGCCCCTTCTTTTGTCACTTATTCAGATGTATTCATTTGCAGCAAATTTAGCTGTACTCTCGACAATGCAGCCAAAAAGTTAATGATGATGCATCAGGCTTGTATTTCTTTTCAGAAAAAAAAAAATTCAGATCCATTTACACCCACTAGAGGCCATCATTATTTTATAGAGAGCTCTCTCCCATCAGGTACAGTAGACATATGTTTGTATCATCAAGAGTAAGGAAAAAGCTCAGTATTGCATGGGTGATTTTTTCCATTATTCAAAAGGAAGGTTGTTTTGCTAAAATAAAAATTGTCAAAACCTAAGTGAGGATGTCCAGTGTGGCTCTATTATCAAGCACTACATCTGGGGTGGAAACACTGTGATTGAAAATAATGTTCCTCTGTACCTTTGCTCTGATCTGCATACCTAAGTATAGAACAACTAGCTTCTTCCTACACAGCTGCATAGATTACAAAGTGATTCTAAACCTGGCCCTGGCTGCCCCTGTTTTCTGCCCACATTCTGAAAACAGCTCTTCCTGAGGGCAGGAAGCAGGCTGCCTTGTTCTGTGGGGTGTTCCAAGCATGGAGCCCAGGGTCTGGTCCAACAACTGAACATCTGATGATTGAGTCAAAACGTGCTTCCCAAAGTGCCCACGAGGAAGAGCATCTGAGCTTCCAGCATCTTTCACCATGTTGCCAAGTCCCTTTAGCTCATGGCTTTCTGCTCCTTTCCTATTCTGATGAATGCCCCAGGTGTGGGCTAGTTTATCATTTCATGCTTTTACAGAACTTCTAGGTCTGTAGGGTTTTATTTCAGTGGGACAAAGGATGTGGGGTAAGAATCTAGGACTCTGTTGCCTGTGGTTAAAGAAGGGAATGCTCCAACCCAGGGGGACACAGCACAGTGAAGATTTGGATGGAGACCCTGGGAATAGGCTGCTCAGACATGCATCCTGGCTCTGCTCTGTACAAGCCCCGTGGTCTTAGGTAAATTCTCTGAGTCTCAGTTTCCTCATCTTTAAAATGTGATTAACAACAGTACCCATGTCATAGTGTTGGAATAATAATTCAGCAAGTGAATATTGATAAAGAGCTTGGGAGAATGACTGGTACACAGTTAGTCCTAAGTAAGTGTCTGCTGGGTCACAATCAGATAATTGAATCACAGATGTTCCATCTTAACAACGTTGGAGAGGCAGCCATGGCTGCTGACATCACTGAGCTGGATGTATGGGGAGAAGTGGACAGGAACCCATGGGACAGCTTTATTATACCACTGCCACCGAGCTTCTCACAACAACTGAACAACCGTCCTCCAACTCTCCTGTTACTCCTGCAGCTTAGAAGCCCCAGTGCCCATCACTCACCCCTAGAGCCAGCATGCTGTCTGTTGTGTAAAAACTGCGCAATCAGGGTTTGCTGGAAAAAATGCCGCAAAAATACTAGGAGGTTGTGTCAGTTTTCTATTTCTGCTGTGACAAGTACCACACACTGAGTGACTTAAAACAACACAAAGGTATCCTCTTACAGTTCTAGGGGTAAGACGTCTAAAATCAGGGTGTGTGCAGGGGTGTGTCCCTTCTGGAGGATCTAGCAGTGAATGTGTTTCCTTGCCTTCCCAGGTTCTAAGGCACCTGCATTCCTTGGTTCATGGCTCCCTTCCCCCTCTACCCTGACCTCTGGTTCCACTGTCATGTCTCTTGGTTTTTGGACTCTGACCCTCCTACCTCTCTCTTACAACAAACACTCTGACTACACTGGGCCAACCCAGATAACCCAGGATACGCTCTCCATTATCAAGACCCTTAACTTAATCACGGCTGTGACGTCATGTCGCCCTGCAAGGTGACACAGTCACAGGCTCCATGGATGAGAATGTGGACATCCTGGGGAGGGGGTGGTCCTGACTCTGTCTACGATGGAGGTTTTCAGAAGTTCGAGAGAAAAATCAATTCAGATGCCGGACCGTGTGGGAGCAAAGGATGGAAAGATGATCCCGGAAGGACAGGATTAACTCTGAGCTGACCCTCCCCTGGTCAGAACCTTCCGGGATGGGTCTGAGGCCAGAGCTTCCTTGAAGCCATACGGGGTAGTGTGGGCTCGTCCTCTGGCCCAAACGGCACCTCTTTGCAAAGGAGAACAAAACTCTCCCTTCCTCAGGACCGTAGACTGCCTTCTGCCTGACATTGTAACTGCACCAGCTATCATGACCATGGTCTGAACAGCACCCCTGAGATGTACAACCTCATGCCGTGGCCCTGGAGAAATGGAAATATGAACATTAAAAAAAAATAGACTTAGTTGTTTTAAATACATATTTTGTTTTGTTTTAAAATAGATCCAAAAGAAAAAAGCTTCCAGAGCCTTAAAAATATTCCAGATCCTATCATCTCTTTGTGCAAATGTCAGAAAACATGGATTTTTCAAAGCAGGTGTGCCCCAAAGTCAACTGGGGCACCTCTGAGAATGGAAATGTGAGGCTCCAGCCCCAGAGCCTGACTCCACAGGTCGGGAGCAGAGTCTGCATTCTTACTTAGTTCCCTGGTCCTCTAATAAACTTGGACAAACACACCTGGGATGTGGCCTCCCAGAGAGAAGAACTGCAAACTGGCGCCAGGCCCCCGGTCATGAGATCCTCCTGTTGAAGCAGAATCTACAGTCCTGCCTCTGTGGTTTAGAACCAGGTCAGTGGGAGAGCTGGGTAGATGTTGTAGACATTGGGCCTAACCGTGAGTAGGGGAGAGGGTGGAGATATTTACCCCAAAGTCCACCCAGAGCTGGAGTCAACGTGAAACAGGTGGGGTTGGCCTAGCCCACCTCTAGGAGGGAGAGGATGAAGGTCATTCAGTGCTCCCCATGGGTGAGCTTGTGTCTTTTCGCATTCACCCTGTGTGATGCTTTGAGGCAGCAGGAAGAAAGGAAATTAACTAGTTCCTCTGTGGTCTAAACGAACAACACATCAAGCAGCATGTCCTTTCTTTCCCGCACCTCAACTCCATTTAACTACAGTTGGCCCTCTGTATCCACGTGTTCTGCATCTGTGGATTCAACAGACCCAGGGTCAAAAACTGGGAGACTGGGATTGACATACATAGACTACCATGTGTAAAACAGATAGCTAGTGGGAACCTGCTGTATAGCAAGGAGCTGAGCTTGGTGCTCTGTGATGACCTAGATGGGTGGGATGGGGGAAGGAGGGGAGGGAGGTCCAAGAGGGAGGGGATATAGGTATACATATAGCTGATTCACTTCATTGTACAGCAGAAACTAACACAACATCGTAAAGCAACCATACCCCGATTTTTTAAAAAATTGAGAAAATAATTCCAGAAAGTTCCCAAAAGCAAAATTTGAATTTGCTGTGTGCTGGTTATATATTTACATAGCATTTACATTGTATTTTCAATTAGGAACAGAATATTTACATTGTATTTACAACTAAGGACAGAGTATTTACATTGTATTAGGTATTATATTTAATCCAGAGGTGATTTAAAGTGTATGGGGGATGTGTGTAGGTTATATGCAAAAACGACATCCTTTTATATAAGGGCCTTCAGCATCCATAGATTTTGGTATCTGTCGGGGGTCCTGGAACCAATCCCCCACAGATATACAGGGATGACTGTGCTGGCTTTATGTGGCCTTAAATAAGTGCTGCTGTTCTTTTCGGTGACAGCTGCCAGAGGTGACAGTGCAGTACGTTGGAGGAATTAAAAGCCCTTCCATGATTTTCTAGAACCTTACCACTTTCAAGTGACACAATGACTGTGCCCTTCTCACCTGAATCTCTGACAGTGATATAAGACCCCATACAGGGTGACTTTCCCACTCCCTTGACATGAAAGGCAGCTGCAATTCCTCTCTGAAATAGTGGATTCTCATATGTTCATCACATGTGCCATTCACTGTTTAATTTGTAATCTCTTAAATTCTCCCCATGAATGACTTCAGAGATGGAGAACAGTTATGGGTCCTGAGTGGAAACAGGCAATTTTGGTGGGTTTTCACTGACTCCCTGCATCTCTAGAAGATTAGTTTCAAAGGCCTTTCTGCAGAGAAGAATATACAACATTTCAGAATGTCAAAACCCTAACTGCCTTAAGATACTGGAAGATAATTTTGGACCTAGTAAAGGAGATAGAAATTAGGTTTTGTTTTTTTCTTTTCCCAAGTGGAGAATAAATAACAACAGTAGATATTGGAAATAGAATTTTTGACATTTCTCAGGAAGAGAAGATAGTAATAAAAAGAACATCCATAATGTTGCTTTAAATCGTAAGATGGAGAAGTGGGTCTGTTTCACACAGGCTGTTTTGGAGACAGGCCCTCTTATGAGGTATGAGTTAGTCACCTTATGTGCAAGATAAAATCATTAAAAACCAACACTGAACTAAGGGGCACATTCTAAATTTTTAATAGAAATAAATGTGTAGCAAAAAAAATGTAATGCCTTTTCCATCCTAAGGTGAATTATACTGTTTAGATGAGGTAGCTGTTTATACTGGGAAGAACTTATTTAACTGAACATAAGTGCCTAGATTCCTATAAGACACTTGGAAAGATGCTTGATTTAGAAGGATGGACGAGATCCACTATCACAGCTTTCCTCAGAAGGTGGCGTAGGTAAAGGGGTAATAATTTAATCCAGCCTCTGAAAGAGTCTACAAAGCAGACCAAAATTGGTAATTGCAAATGGAGAAAAACTTAAGACGTTTGAGATATTTTTATAGTGATCTTAGATGCTCTTATGCTGGACACTTTGAACGTGTTTGGTATTTGCCTATGACCTGTCAATTTCAGGAGTTCATCTGAGACCCCAGTTATACCTCCACCAGGTCCTTGTAAGAACATCGGACAAGAAGGGTAACACCACTGCATACCACCCACACCTATGCTATGGATTAAATGTTTGTGTCCCCCCGAAATTATGTTGATGCCCTAACCCTCAATGTGGTTATATTTGAAGATAAGGCTTTTAGGAGGTAATTAAGGTTAAATGAGGTCATAAATGTGGGATTCTAAACTGATGGGACTGGTGGCCTTGTAAGAAGAGGAAGAGATACCCCCCTACGCCCACCCCTCTCTCCCCTCCCCCACCATATGTGTGCACTGAGAAAAGGCCATGTGGGGACAAAGCAAGAAGACAGCCATCTGAAGACCAGGAAGAAAGGTCTCTCCAGGGATTGAATTGTTTGGCACCTTGATCTTGGAATTCTAGCCTCCAGAACTCTGAGAAATAAATGTCTGTGGTTAAGCCACCCAGTCCGTGGTGTTTTTTTTACGACAGCTGACTAACACACCATAGCTGCTCAGACTTTACTGGGCACACACATCACCCAGGGATCCTGACAGAACACAACTTGTTGGGGGCCCCCTGGAGAATTTGCAGATGCTGTTGCTTGGGTCCCCAGACCACACCTGGAGTAGCGCTGACCTACACAACCCTAAGAGGGAGCCACCACGATTAGGACTCCACTGGAGCAACTGAATGCTGCCCACCTGCAGGGGCCTGTCCCACAGGGCCTGCCACCTCAGCAAGGGCTTTATCTCCATCAACCCCCGAGGGAGAGGCTAATCTCCTCTGATAGTTAATTTTGTGTGTCAACTTGCCTGCGACAAGGGGTACCTGGATCACGCAGTATTTCTGACTGTGTCTGTGAGGGAGTTTTTGAATGAGCTGGGCATCTGAGTCAGTGGACTCGCTACAGCAGATGGGCCCTGCCCTATGTGGGTGGGACTACGTGGACGCCCTCTGTGGAACTTCTTAGCCTCCATGATCATGTCAGGCAATTTCTCATAATAAATCTGTTTTTCAATCTCTCTATATCTAATAGGGTATATGCATATATCCTACTACTTCTGTCTCTCTGGAGAACCTGACTAGTATAGCTCTGTAGCTCTGTTCATGCAGGTGATCTCCCTTCTCTTAACCCTTTGGCTTGAAAGGTCAACATTACCGTCACTGCCCCCTCTGTGTAAGATGCAGGAGGCGGTGCCTGCTCGGGGGCGGACCCCAGGCTGGGCATGGCGTGCCCTCCTTCGGTGCCACCTGCTTCCCTCCTCCCTTGCTGTCTGGTCACTGTCAGTCCTGTTGCCTCTCCCCGCTGACAGCTCTTACCCTGCCCTTTCCTTCCTACTCCCACTTGACCCGTGGTCAGTAGGTGTTTATCACCTTGTGTCTAGACTATTGCAACAGTCTCTCTACTGGCTTTTGCCTTCATTTCTCTTCTACTCAATCTGTTTATTCTGATCCATCAAGCATGTAGATATATGTTCATTACTTTCCCATAGACACTTCTCTGACTATATTTTCTCGGCTTTCAGTGGCCTTCAACATCTCCCGCAAGTCAACAGTAAATTACCTGTGCTCCTTTTCCAGTTAAAATATCTCCCGTTTTCCAGCCTCTAGGATTTCGTTCAGGCTGCTCCCCACTGAGGAATACCTTCTCCCTTCTCTTCCTCGTCTCTGCTTATCACAACTGCATAAATTGTTAATATGCAGCTCCAAGGTCACGTCTCCTCTATGAAACATCACTGATTGTCTTCTGTGAAAATGCTGGTTTCCTCCTCTAAATTCCCACAGCAAATCGCTTGCATGATGTTTGTGACACATGTCCTGGATCCCCTTCTCACCAGGTATGTGAAGCTCCCCCAACAGAGATGAGCTCCCTGGGGCAGAAACCCTGATGACTCCACCAAAATCTAGCTCAACATCTTGCACAGAGTAAAGGACCATTTTGTAGGTGGACTCCTGGAGGAATGAATGAACAGATGGATGGAGGAAAGGTCAAAATAATCAAGTGAAAAAGTCATATTCTAGGCTCTGTGGTGGTCAGGAATGCTGCTCATCACATGCTTCAGGTTCTTTACCTTCTGTGCACCTGGGAGACTGGCTCTTTCTGGTCCCTCGTGGTTGGATGGGGCCATGTGCCTAGCTAGAGCCAATGAGCTGGGAGCAGAAGTGACATGTGTGGCTTCTGGGCTGGACCATCTGCTTGTTGGGATAAAATGTTCCAGAACCCACTGGTCCACTGACATTGTGACAGGCAAGTTTGAGAAGGTGCCTGCTTCATCAGTCTGAGAGGCTGAGAGCCTCTCGCTACAGTGAGCAGACCCCCACACTTCCTCCCATGGTGGGTGTACTGTGCGCTTGTTCCCCGGGGCGCAGCCGCTCTATCCTAACTGTACAGACCCCTGGGTCTCTCTTCCTCACTGCCCATGTTCATCTCGTGCTCAAAGCTTCCAGCCATGACTACGTCCCTCTCTCCCCTACCTCGTGATGGTGACGTCTTATCACCGATCTTAGTTTAGTAACCTTATAGGACTCCCCTGTGTCTGAGGCTTTGCTTCCTAATTTCTGTTTACAGCTAATGACCCCTGAGGCCCACAGCCCACAGCGGGGCCGTCTGCCTGAGCTCTGGGCTCCTTCCTGAGTAGGGACGGCTCACATTCTGTGTGTTCACAGTGACTCTGGAACACAGATGCTCAGGAGGAAAAAATCTTCCTGTTAAGTCTTGTCACATTTCACAGTTTAGAATTAAAGCAAATGAAGAAATCATAGAGAAAGAGAAAAAATAACAGTGGGTTTTTTTTTCAGATAAAAAAATTAAATCTTTGGAGGAGGAGATTTGGTGTGGGAGGGGTGGCGCATTAGGTGGGTCCACTTGTTTTGCTTTTGTTAATGAGACCTGGGACTCAAGGGCACAGAATCTTTGGGATTAACATATACTCGCTACTGTAAATAAAACAGATACACAACAAGGACCTACAGTATAGCACAGGGAACTGTATTCAATATCTTGCAATAACCTACAATGGAAAGAATCTGAAAAAATATATATAACTGAATCACCTTGCTGTACACCTGAAACATTGTAAATCAACTATACAGTTTTAAAAAGGCACATAATCTATTCTTTCATGTACTTTTTTCCTTTTTTGACTAGTGAAATGTAGTGGAGAAGGAAAGAAATGAGCACTTTTACCAAGGCTACTTTCACACGTGTTACCTGTAAACAGGAGATGTAACTTGCAGGGCTCAATGCAAAGTTAACATGTGGAGGTTCTTGTTCAAAAACTAGTCAGAATTTCCAGACCAGGACAGCAGCCCACTGACTTGAGCACGGCCTCTGTGAGTGCGGGACCTGAGTGAGGCCAGGGCTGCTCCCTCAGGAAGCCAGCCTTGCCTGTCACATGGTACCTTTTAAGATTCTAGAACATTTTGCTGGATTCCTGTGTTCCTGCATTCTATTCTACGCCCTTGGAGAGCGCAGGGTGATGACAGCTGAGTTAGACCAGCAGCCTGAGGAGAAAGAGAAGATGCAGAGAAAGAGAGGAACTCCCTCTCCGGCAGCTACCGCAGTGTCACAGGGAGGCCTGTGACAGTGACCCACACAAGGAGCAGAGGGAGGGACCTCTCAGGGGTCTGCCATGCTTGCACTTCCCATCTGTGATGTTCATTTAAGCCTATCAATGCCAGTAGGCACACACATCAGACAACACCTGGGAGAGGCCATTTCTCCTCGGGTGTGCTGACACGCGGAAATGGACCATTCTCTAATAAAGGCCCAATAGCCTACATCTTTTATCATACAGGCTCCAGCAGAACCGTCATTAAAATTCACGATTGTGCTGCCACCAGCTATTTCCTCTTTAGTCACTTTCTTAAGACCCTGAGCCTGTTTTGCGTTTCCTTTTTCGCCATGCATTCCTGAGGGGTCTCAAAGATAAACCCTGAAGGAATGAGAGCCACTGAAGGTTTTTTTCCACCAAAGCTCTGTAAACAGGAGCGTCAGCGACGAAGGAGCAGCCCCCAGCAGTGGGAACCCTGCTTGGGTGCCGGGGAGTTGGTTGTTTGGGGGCGTGTTGCCCGGGGAGGGCAAGGCAGGCAGAAAGGCCATGGACGTGATAAGACGTGCATTTTATAACAGGTCTCATTTTTCTCCAGCAGCCAGGGGAGGGCTGGATAAAAGCAACATTTTAAGAAGCAAGAAAACTCAGTGCTGTTGTGATCTGCATGCAAAAGTGCTTGAAATTTTGTCCTGGTAATTATTTAAAAGACAGTGCCCAGTCCACTGATGATCCAGGGCTCGACCTCTGGACAGTCTGGCAAGGTGCCTGGAATCCACAGGAAGGAAGCCAAGAGAGGGAAAGAGGGGTGCTCCTGCTTTCCACCAGCTAGCTCCAGCCTTCTCCCTTCCGCCCCGTTGTCCTGAGGATGCCGAGCTGCTGAGGAATAGCTGGGAGGGAAAATCAACAGAGGATCGCTCCGCGACTTCCAGAGTGATTTATTAGAGCTCGTGTCTTGCGGCTGCAGCTGCCTGTCCAGGTAATGACACACGAGGCGTGATTAAAGTGCGCGTCCTTTAATCAAAGCTGTGCCGATGGTCGGAAAAGGCAGCAAACGGCCCTGGGAACTTGCTCACCCCTCTGATGGGAGGACGTTATTAGGACAAAAAGGGGCCTATTATCCTAACAAGATCAAGCCTTGCATGGGGAGCCTTCTCACGTCTGCAGGATTTACCTGGGCTCCTCGTGGAAGCCTGAGAACCAAAGGGGGCTGGGAACGTGCCCATCACAGCTTGCTGGGCATCTGCTCTGCCTCTTGCAGGGAGGCCCGTGGGGTAAGGAACAGGCAGGGACATTTTGCCAGGTGCCCGTGGCACAGTCTGCCTCTCCCTGTTTCTCTCCCTCCAGTTTGCTGCTGGCAGGTAGGGTGGCCGGGCAGTCAGAGCTCACAAATTCCCCTTCCCTTGATCCCAGGAGTGAGAAAGACTTTGGACATGGGCCTCTCTGAGCAGGGAAAGTGCACCTCCGGTTTGCTGTGGGCTCTATGCCCCTCAGCCTTCTGAAACTGGACAGACCAATGATGCTTTCGGCTGTCAGACTGACCTAGCCACGAGGGGGATGGGAGTGGCGGAAAGAGAACAGTCTTTGATTTCGGGCGAGATCCAGGTTCCTGTCCCTTAAAGATTCAGTAAGAAGCATGTCCAGGGGATCTGAGTAAACTCGGGCAGGAGTCCCACTGCCATTTTTCCCATGTCCAACAAGGAGCATGGGTCTGCCGAAGCGGAGGCCCCAGCAGAATGGGACTCTGGGTTGAGTGGAGGTACTGAGCTCAGGACTTGGGGGCAACGAGAATTAACATGGAGGAAGAACACAGAATAGTGATTAAGACTCTGAAGAGCAGAACGAGAAAAACAGGCACAAGTCATAATGTGTAGGCTGGAAGAGCAAAGGATTAAACCTCAGCTCCTTAACTTCCTGCTGTGGGAGGACTCCCGTGGACGCTGAATTTTTAATGCTAAAACCGAAGGTCTCAGGCAAACCAGGACAGCTGGTCACCCCACATGTGACCTTGAGTCCATCTTAACCTGCAAGAACATCAGGTTTATCATCTGAAACATGGCAAACAGTCACCCAAACTGCAGCGCTGTTGGAAATTAGCGTATAACTATATTGAAAGTGTCTAGTATGTTTCTTAGAAAAATGTAGGAATTCAATAATAGTATTATAAAAAATAATATTCAGGATATTTCAACTAGAACAAGATGCCTGTAAAAGTAGTGAGTTCTCCATCAGTGGATGCATTCAAGTCAAGGCTACAGGAGATTTTCGCCAGGTTGTTGGAGGGAGTTGAAGCCTAGAGCAGGACCAGGGGACTGAGTGAGGACCCTCCCCGCCGGGGAGTCCAGACTTCCCAGACTGAGAGTCTGCAGCATTGCAATCATGTACGTATAAGGAGCCAACGCTTCCAGAGGTTCCTGGAGGTTGTGTGTGAAGGCTGCTGTCTCTCTGAAGCATGGGATGTACTGGGTCTCCAGGGCAGGAGTGAGTCAGGAACTCTCTTCGCAGCCTGGGATGCTGGCATTGCAGCTTCGGGGAGCCCAGACTTGAAGCGGTCATGACCTGATGGGGAAATACAGAGGTACCGTGCAGCCACTGAGTGATAGAGAGGGAAACAGGAGCCCCGGGCCAGGAAGGGGCACAGTGCCTGTCTGTGGCGACAGAACCCAGAGGTGGTGCTGGCTCCTGAGCAGGAGACCCCAATCCCACCAGAGCCTGCCTCAAGGTCGGCCCTCGGAGCCAGGCCACCGGCACTGTTCCCTGGAGGAGGGAGGCCTCTGTGCTGACACAGGTCTCAGGCCTGGCAGAGCTGTTCTGACTGATCACCGTGGTCTCCTTGTTGATTTTTAAGCCCTAGCGTGCTGACACCTCCTGTTTTTGCCTATTCCATTCACAGTGACCTTGACCTCATGACCTTTGCATTTAAATCCGAGACTGCACATGTATTGATACTTGCAGGATTCTGCAATTCCAGGGCTCAGGCAGACAGAATGACCTAGGGAAGGCTGGGAATTCATGGCCTCTGTTCTGATCTTAATCCATGCAGCGTCTGGGAACCTCAACATTCTTCCTGTGTCTGTGTCTCTGAAACATTCCTACAGGGATGAAAAGTTTTGGTGTTTTAAGGAAAAGTCAGGGGCGTGGGCTAGGAATGTGGGGAAAGGGAGAGGAAGACTACTGCGTTTAAGGATGGATGGGGGCAGGAAAGGAGGGTATAAAGAGACGGGCGGAGGTCTATGGTACTGCACGGTGAGCTGGAAATGAAAAGATTTACGTTAACTTGGTGCCTCTCCTGTGGTTTGTTTGATCATTGTTTTTACATTCCACACTCACGGTGGACATGTGTGATGAATGGCCTGCTAATGTAGTGTAAAACGTGGACACATTACGTTTCCTCAAGAAGAATCAACCCAGAATTTCTGAATCCCCAGACAGCCTCACTGTGGCCACCTTTTTTTCTCTGCTGCTAATCAGTGAAAGGGCAACTCTCACATTAAGACGCCACCGCTGAAGTGCTGGCGATGGCGCGGTGACGGCCGCTGTGCTATGCGGGGTCGGGCTGGCGTTCCCAACCTCACTGCTAATGAGAACATTTGAAAGATTACTGACAGGCCGTGTCCATGGAGGTTGCTGGAAGTAATTAAGCACCGCTTCAGTGAAGGGCTGCATCGGCACGTTCAAGACTTGAACGATACATGAGTGAGAGGCTGGGTTGTAAGTGTATGTTACCTGCCCCAGGGTCTCCAAGACCCTCTCCTTCCTTCCTGGCATCCTTTCCCTGGCAGTCAGGTCAGTCTCAGGGGCTGCTGAGACCACCAAGCACGAGCTCAGTCTCCACCCTGTGATACCACGGGATGTGCAAGGGAGGCCTCTCTGCAGATTTCTGGGCTCCCACATCCTTGTTCTGGAGCATGTTGCCTGCTCTCTCTTTTGGCTCCCATGAAAGGTAATGTAGGAAGCTCTGCTGCTGGCCAAGGACAAAACTGGCCACCAAGGACAGGGCTAAACGGACACAGGACCAGCCAAGTGAGGGAGAGTGCAGACCACTAAAAAGCACGTGGCAGAAAAGTACTGAATGATAGAAAAATGTCAACCATATGTAGATGAGAACAAAGGGTAGGTTATTCAAGAGGAAGTTCAGATGCTTCTAGTTATAGAAAAATGTGTAAGCACATGTAAGCAGGGAGAAAAAGCAGACAACATCCTTGTAAGGTTTTGGAGAGGAAGGCTGTTTCCCACTACTCCTCCTCGGGGGGTCAGATCTGTCGGTGTAACTCTCATCTCTCCGTCATTTCAACTCAAGGGAGCAGTGACTTACGCTTAGTAGTGAGTTTGGACGGAGGGACCAGGCATATTTTGCTCCATCCTTTTCTCCGTGTTTTGCTGGGAGCTGGCAGAAATACGCACCATATGGTGGGCAGGTTCTCCCCCCAATGATCCTGCCTCTGACACCCACACCCTCAGGGAGTCCCTTCCTCTTGAGTGTGGAGTGTCAGTTCCGTGCTCAGGTTATATGAGATTCTAACTCCCGACGTGAGACTCTCTGCTGCCTCCTCAGCTTGCATGTTTGGGGGAAGCAAAGCAGCCGTGGTGGAGACATAATGTGCTCAAGGAATTAAGGGTGGCTTCTGGCCAAGAACCAAGTGGGAACTTGCAACTGCAGGGAACTCAGTTTTGTCATCCACCACATGACCTCAGCATCAGAGCCTTCCCCAGTGGAGCCTTCAGACGAGACCTCGGCCACGGCTGACACCTTGATGTCAGCCTTGAGAGAGACACTGAAGGAGGCTCAGGTTAGCTGTACCTGGTCTCCTGACCCAAGGACACTAGGAGATGATAAACGTGTGCTGCTCTAAGCTGCTAAGTCTGCGGTAATTTGTTACAAAGCCATTAGTTACATCTGATTTATATTAGATGACTAATACACCCCTTCATGCTGTAAAGGATGCGCGGCGGGTCTGCGCTTTGGTACGGCACAAGGGCCAACAGGGTTCCAGGGCTGCTCAGGACCGCCTGTGTGCAGTGTACGGCAAAGGGCCAACAGGGTTCCAGGGCTGCTCAGGACCGCCTGTGTGCAGTGTTGGATTCCTGGCACAAGTTAGGAAGCTCCTTTGCCCAGAGATGTAAACAGCACTGTCTCATGACACTTTGGTCAGTGACAAATGAGACATTATTTTTGTTTGTTTGTTTTCTTTTGTTTTACTGTGTTTTTTCAGGTAATGTTGATTTATAACACTATATGAGTTTCATGTGTACAACATTATATTTCTATTCTGTATAACTTACATGCTCACCACCAAAAATTTATTTTCTATCCATTAGCAGTTGATCCCCTTTACTCATTTTACCTTCCCCCCACCCCTTTCCCTCTGGTAACCACTACTCTGTTCCCTGTTCCTACGTGTTTGTTTTCATTCCACTTGGTTTGTTCATTTATTTTTCTTTTGTTTGTTTATTTTTTATATTAAGTGTGAGTGAAATCATATGGTATTTGTCTTTCTCCACCTGATTTATTTCACTTAGCATAACACCCTCAAGGTCCATCCGTGTTGTTGCAAATGGCAAGATTTTATCTTTTTTATGGCTGAGCAGTATTGCACTGTGTATGTATACCACATCTTCTTTATCCATTTATCCACTGATGGGAGCTTCAGTTGTTTCCATGTATTGGTCATTGTAAATAATGCTACGATGAACATGGGGGTGGAGATATCCTTTGGGGTTACTGTTTTCATATTCTTTAGATACCCAGAAGTGGGATAGCTGAATTATATGCTAGCTCTGTTCTTCACTTTTGAGGAGAGATGCTATTGTTTGACTCCTTTGTCTCATTCGCATTTTTCAGACCTTGGGTAGGCAAGAGAGAGATACTTCTCTGAGATCTACTTTAAAACACCATCTTTGAAGGTTAGGATCAGGCGAGACTTGTCTACTTTTTCACTTATTCCATTTAAAAAGATCTGGGAACCTGCACAATTATTATAATCAGAAAAAAAGTATTTTACTAACAAGGGCCAGCTAAGTGGCCAAGACAACACAAGTGGGTGCTAAGAAGGACTTTCATTATTGCCTTTGATTTGGTTTCTGTGACACAAGCTGTCCTTAAACCATCTAAAGAATACTGGGACCACGTTCCTCCCCAGGGCTTACTAAGCTCTGCTACTTCCATCCATCACCCCAGTCCCCATTCCTTCCCAGTGCATAAAACAAAATTGGGATAAATAGGGAAGAAAGAGGAAATAGTCTTGAGTTATGAGAGAGTGCTATGATTTGTGTCACCTGTCCCCCCCAAACCCAAGTGAGGGGGGCTGCAACAGAATCACTCATAGAGGTCAGAGTGCCAAGAGGGTCGGAGAATGGAATTCATACTCCCCAGTGGCTACTTTCAGTGGGAGGTGACATGTTTATCTATCTTACACCTACCTGAGCAGGGAGAAGTAAATCAGAGGGAGAGAGATGTCAGATGGAGAGAAAGCCAGGACAAGGATGCATGAGGTACCACGGCACTGCAGAAACTGTTTGGGCTCGGTTGATACCTTGTCTAGGATGGCTGGTTACCAGTAAGAGTCCAACAGCAAAAGCTGCTGTATGGGCTTGGAGAACACCAGAGAGGAGGGAGCAGTGATTTATCTCTTTGCCATCCCCCTGAAAATCCCCTGCCAAATAAGTCACACATATGCTCAGAATGGAGCCAGTGTTGTCTGTGTAATATAATAAAGAATATATCTTGTCTTTGGCCCTGGGTCTTGTCTTGGAGCTTCAAAATCCTTGGAAAGTTCGGAATGCAGACAATGTCTTTTGTTATTCATAATGAACTCCTTTCTGCCTGACCTGAGTTTATCCTAATGAGGTAACTCTAGGTGGGCCCTCTGACAGTTTCAAGGGAGGGGCTGGTCCTGCCTGAAAGACAAAGCACCTGATTAGTGAGTGATTAGAGGGCTGGAACTTTCAGTCTGGGGAAGGGAGAGGGGCTGGAGATTGAGTTCCACTATGATGTAATCAGTCATGTCTCAGTGATGAAGCTTGAATAAAAACTTTGAACAATGAGCCTTGGAGAACTTCCTGATTTTGAACATATCGCTGTACTTGGAGGGTGACATGCCCGACTCCATGGGGACAGAAACTCCTGTGCTCAGGACCATTCCAGACCTTGTGCAATGCACCTGTTCATCTGCCTGTTCATTCATATCCTTTTTACTAGAACATTGTTAAGCATAGCACTTTCCTGAGTTCTGTGAGTCATTCTATCAAATGATCAAACCTGAGGAGGTTGTGAGAAGCCCCTAATTTGTAGCTGACCATGCAGAAGTATGGGTACCCTAGGGATACCACTTAATGCTGGCATCTGAAAAGAGGACAGTTCTGGGGGACTGAGTCCTTTAACTTCATGGAATCAGAAACTAGGTGTGGGTAGTTAGTGTCAGAATTGAATTGAATTGAAGGATACCCAAGTGGTGTCAGAGAATGGGGTTGGAGTGTAGGCTATTTGCCACACGGAGAACTTTGATGGGTAAGTATTAGAGAAACACTGCAAGAGTGAAGATAAATAAGGGCTCCTTTGTCCCTCACCAACTCCTCCTATAATCCAACTCAAGACAAGAAAGTGACCCAGAATGAAAGACCAAACCTTTCAGCCATGGGGAGGGTGCAGTGTCACAGTTTATATCACACTGGCCATTATGATATGAGGAAATAGAAAATTCTGGGACCTGTGTGAGAAGTTGTCACAGTAGATTCAATGGAACCCAGTTGAAGGTAGTCATGGGGGAAAACAAAAATTGATTCATTATGCTTCTCTCCACCCCATCAAGACCAGACCTTTCAGTAATTCTCATCATCTAAAATGTATAGTTGACATTATTCAAGGTATTTGATTATTATAATCACAAGTTTTTCTAATCACTAAAAGCATACATCACACTAACCTCCAAGGGATGTGAGGCCCATTGCAACTTAACACACAGAAAGAAGGTGACTGGGTGGTGCAAAGCCCAGGCTTCCAGCCTCAGCACAAGACAGCTCTGAAGGGCCAGATCAGCTTCAGAGCTCTCCGTAGGATCAGCAGAGGCCCCGCTTGCACCTGCACCCCAACTTCTCCTTCTGTCCTTACTCCTGCCCTCCCTCAGAGGTGCTAACCCCAAGCGCTCTGCAATCAGCTTCCTGCACACGAAAACAGCAGGTATCCAATGCATTTTCCAACTTTAAAATGGGGTAGTCCCCAATTAAAAGGCAGCAGACTCTGAGCGTCCGTCGAGAACGTTCTCAGTTCTAACTCTGTAAAAACGATGTGGGACTTCCATGGCATGTTAGAATCTACGACTTCATGGAAGCAGACATTTAGGTTGTGGGCACTACAGGGTGGATGTGAAAACACAGTCCCTCCTGAGCTGCCGACCACTAGCACCAAAGTCTACATTTGTCAGGGTCCTCCAGGGAAAGAGAACCCACAGGATGGACGTATAGATACATGTGTGTTAAGGAACAGGCTCATCAGGTTATGAGGGCTGGGGGCAGGTTGGCAGGTGGGTGGGCTGGAGACCCAGGGAAGAGTCGCCTTTGCAGCTCCAGTGAGAAGGCAGCCTGGAGGTTGAATTCCTTCTTCCTCTGGGCAACTCAGTCTACTTTCTCTAAGGACTTTCAACTGATTGGATGAGGCCCACCCACATTATAGAGGGTAATTTGCTTTTCTCAAAGTCTATTGATTTAAATGCTAATCTCATCCAAGAAATACCTTCACAGCACTGTCTAGACTGGTGTTTGACCACACAACTGGGCACCATGGTCTAGCTGAGCTTACACATAACGGTGACTGTCACAGGGTCACCCCTTGTCAACCCAGCACCCGTACGCATTTCTTTACACCACATTTATTCTCTGAATAAAGACAATAGCAAGCTCATACTTCCACTTGGCCTGACACAACTATCCTGTGTAAGACCACAGACACTCTACTCTGTTCCTTAGAAGAGGATGCAAAGTACCTGGGGGCTGTTCACTCTCCTCTTTGATATCTTGTAACTTAAATACGATAATTTAAAGTCAATGCATCTTATATTATACGAGAAGGAGATAAGAGAGAGCAGAACACAAAAGTAATCGTTATACACACACACTTACACAAACCCCAAACCCACGGCCTGACACCTGTCCCTCATGAGGGACAGGACTGCATGAGCAGAAGAGATTCACTTAGAATCTGTACAATAACAATAACAACCTGTGAAGAAATTATTACACTCCTACTTTTTACAGCTGCAGGAATCATTTAAAGTGGCGCTTGAGAAGGGGAGGCTTATTGGAGGTCTCAGGAAGTGATCCTGGAGACAATTATTTTATTAGTCATAGGCTTATACTGTCCTTTCTCCTGTCTTCAACACACAGCCAAGGTAACAAGGTGTGATGACAGTGGCAACAATCAGGGGATTCTGCACATGTTAATGCAATTGATGGTCTCCGAATGCCCTTTTCTCCTCATTCTTTTCACAGAGCAACGTGCCTTCCCCTTGTTGCATTATCAATAGGCTTTAAGCAAAAGTGCTTTTTTCTCTCTTTTTCACATTTAAAACGAATGGCTATAGACTCAGAATTGCAAAGCAAGTCTGACTCTATTCTGTTTCCCTTTTCTAGCAACGGTCTGGTCCATTCTGTGCCAAATCTATAGATGAGCCACAGAAGACTGGGTGTGTGACCTAAGTCTCTGGGGAGAAAATACTATTCTCCAGTAGCCCTCAGCAGTATATGAAAAGTGAAGAAATGATGAAAACCTAAAAATATATGTTCTGAAACTTCTACTCAGGGTCTTCAACGGTCTGGCCTCAGCTTTCTTGCTCATCCCCTCCTGTGTTCCTTCCTGCTGCAAATAATGGGGAGAAACAACTTATGAGGCCCAGAGTAGGTTATTCTCAAAGGACATGAACACATGAAATTGTTTCCTAGCTGAATGTCCAGGAACAGAATGGGTATAAAATTGATGCCAAACCACAGAGGGAAATATGATGCACCTGTTAAAAAGAGTGAGATGGAACTCTGTGTATTTATCTAGAAAGACAACTAGGATTTATTGTCAACCAAAAAAGCAGATGCAAACCGAGAGATCTCGTGTGATTTCATTTTTTTTAAAGAAAAAGCTGACATGTACAAATACACCCACGAGGAGAAAGGACAGAAGAAGGGGCCATGCAGCTCCTCCAGAGTGCAATGCAGAGTCCTTATCAGCTGTAAGGACTTCACCACCTCTTCCTGGAGCTCTGTTCTCTACCCCAACAGCATCTCTGAAGAGACCCACCAAGCTTTCCGTACTTCAGGCCTTTGCACTGGCTCCCCTCTCATTGACAGTAAAGACTCCACTCTAAGCAAGTATAGAGGCTAAAGAATAAGGTACAGGAAGCAAGGCTGGGACTTCTCAGTACAGGCCAGATCCCAAGGCACCACCCAGAGATGAGAATCAGGCCACCCCAGCAGGAAGCGATGCTTCTGGGACCATCAGTGATGGGTGCTCTTCATTTCCTTACAGAGAAGACTAAAATTAGAATCAGCTAAATACTGTTTATCTCCCAGTTCTTCTTAGAGAAAATAAGAGTATTGAGTCAGCCATTCTCAATGATGTTTCCTCTGCCATGCTTATAAAATCTTGTGTAGTCCTTCAGTGTATAATATAAAACACTGACAATTAAAACCATGGCTCTGGTGCCCAGAATGAGCTAAAATCAGGTATCTGTTCTGCTCACACAGCCTCAGAGGGAAGAGGATCTTACCTGCCTGTGTGTATATGGGCTGTGGTCCTCCATAACGGCTCTTAAAATCAGCAGCTAAACGGATAGATGCACACACGTGAACACCTAACTTGAGGTGCTGGAATCAACTGGCTAAGGGTGTGGGGATTTAAATAGGAAGTGGGAAAATATATATTCAAAGGCTCACTGCCCACCCCCTCTCTGTCCTTCTGATGCAGCCATGTCTGGAACTGCAAAAAGTGGATGGCTGGTCACCGCCCTGGCAGCCGCGGGCATCCCTCCATGACTCGCCATTGCATTACAAATGTTCATCAGTGACTCTTCTCTGGGGCTGTTGTCTTTGGATGCATCCTAACATGAGTAGTTCAGGTTGTCCCTGCAGAAGGCCAAACCTGGGAGTCCCCAAGACACAAGTGAGCATCACAGCCCAGATACCCACACTCTACATGGTATAAATCGTCAGAGGGAAATCTCTAAGCCTCACCTTTCTGTAAGCTTATTTCCGTGCACCTGTTCACAAGGGCCATGACAGATCAGATGAATCATAAGCTTGTTTCAGCTGAGCTCACAATAAAAGTCCAGTAGCCCTTGAGGACAACATTTATCTGTAGCTGCTTTTCTTAAGTTATTCCTAAACAAAACCATCCATTGTCTTCTGCATCCTTTTCCAAAGGAATTATGTTAAAACCGATGATGTGACAGCAATGATTAAGAGCCATGAGAGAGAGAAAGGCAGCCCCTGATGTCCAGGAGCTGAGCTGGCTGGGGGTTCCCAGCTGGGTCTTTGGTGTTCTCTCATTGAATGTAAACAACTTATCAGAACACCAAAGCAGACGAGGCCACTCTGTGACTGAGATGGATCAAGATGAAGCAAGCCCACCCCTTCATCATGTCTGAATACAGACAATAGCGTGAACATTATCCAAATATACAACAAAATGGCCAAACAGCCCCTCTCCTGGATAATACGTGACCACTGCATCTTTACTAACCACAGCTATGGGCTGACTCTATTCCTCCCCACTTACAGATGAGATTCGTTAAGACGCCCAATCATAGAATCACCCCCACTGCCAACAGCATCCAATCCAGAGCCAAGTGCTGCTTCCTTGACCCTTCCCCAGATCACCTAACATAGGCCCATGTGTATAATACGTCCTTTCTGATACCTGCTTAAGACACCTCACTGGTCCCCATGGTGTGTGTTCTCCCTCAGGACAAGAATAAACCCAACTTGTTCCACTACCTGTGTATAGCTGGTGGGCCATGGCTGGAAGGCATGGACAGAAATGAGGTGGGAGCGCAGAGGTCTGAGACCCCAGCCCAGATGCTCGACTGACTGCCTGGTACGTGCAGGAACTCAGAAAATGTTTTTGAACGAATGAAAGAACTAGTCAGCTAGGGTTGAAACTGAAATGCGTGTATCTGTGAGTCTTCCTGTCACAGACCATCTCATCATGAAGCTTCTAATGCTGCAAAAGCATTCAAACATAAACTGGAGTCCAATAATAATATAAAATTATTAAGACCTGGGGACTCAACTATACAAGTAAAAGGGAAAGGCAAAATATCTATTTAAAATAGCATAGGGGTTTCCCTGGTGGCACAGTGGTTGAGAGTCCGCCTGCCAATGCAGGGGATGCGGGTTCGTGCCTCCGTCTGGGAAGATCCCACATGCCGCGGAGCAGCTGGGCCCATGAGCCATGGCCGCTGAGCGTGCGCGTCTGGAGCCTGTGCTCCACAATGGGAGAGGCCACAACAGTGAGAGGCCCGTGTATCGCAAAAAAATAAAAAATAAAATAAAATAGCATATACAAAATTCAAAATTCTGTGGGTAAAAAAACAATAAGACATGTATGTGTTCTAAATGGAGAGAACTTTACATCCTCAGTAAAGGACACGCAAGTAGAAGAGGGAAAATGGGGAGAAGTTTCCTGTTTCTGGGTGTGAGGACCCAGTGTTATAAAGATGTATGTCCCCCACTCCAAGCTATTCTATAAATCAAATGAAATTTTAATCACCCCCCATGATCGTTTTTGAAATAGACAAAAGCTTATCTGGAAGAAGAAACACGTGAGCAGAGCAAAGACAATGACAAGTAACAGAGATGAGGGAGGGTTGGCCTTGGAGCCGTCAAAAGAGAGGCAAGTGTTGCCCTATCAAATCTTCACCGTGTTGTACTGATACAGTTATTTAACCACAAGACAAGGGTGTAGAAATTAAAAAGAAAAGAAAAGAAAACAAAACAAAAAGACAGCTCAATGCAAAAGTATCCATGAGCATTTAGGGCCTGAGTGCAGCAGCTTCCACTAATGAAGAGCTTATCTTTCCTCTTTTTCAGACAGTCTGCTGTCAGAATATTCTAACACTTAATCCTCCTAGATTTAGACCAGGGGTCCCCACCCCTGGGCCACGGACCGGTAGTGGTACAGGCTGCACAGCAGGAGGTGAGCAGCGAGCGAGCAAAGCTTCATCTGCCGCTCCCCATCGCTCCCCATCGCTTGCATTACTGCCTGAACCATCCCCCACCCCTCCACGGTCCATAGAAAAATTGTCCTCCATGAAACAGTCCCTGGTGCCAAAAAGGTTGGGGACCGCTGCTTTAGACAGTAGGCACAATTATCTCCATTTTACAGAAGAGGAACACGGGGCTTGGAAAGGTTAGAGAACTTGCCCAAGTTTACATAACTAAGAAGCCGTGAACCTGGGGTTTGAAACCAGATGATCTAACTTCAAAACCTAAACTCTTAACAACCGTTGCACAGGTTCACCTGAAGTTGCTAGATAGTCTGGAATTTTTAAAAATAGTAGCTTTATTGAGTATAATTCACATACCATAACACTCGAGTTTCAAGTGTACCGCTGAGTGTTCTGCAACCTTCACCACTCTCTAATTCCAGAACATTTTTATCCCCCCAAACAACACCTTGTTCTCATTTGCAGTCACTCTCCATTGGCCTATCCTCCCAGCCCTCGGCAGCCACGCATCTTTTTTGTGTTTCGATGGATCTGCCTATTTTGGACACTTCACGTAAATGGCATCCTATGATATATGGTCATTTGTGCCAGGTTTCTTTCACTTAGAATGCTTTCAAGGTTTATCCATGTTGTAGAATATATTGCTACTTCATGTGTCCGTAGGACTGAATCATATTCTATTATATGATATACTACATTTTGTTTATCCATATACCAGTTGATGGACCTTTGAGTTGTTTTCACTTTTTGGCTGTTGTGGATAGTGCTGCTTTAAACATTCATGTACGAGTTTCTGTGTTGACATATGTTTTTATTTATCTTAGGTATATACATAGGAGTGGAATTGTTGGGTCATACGGTGACTGTATGTTTAACTTTTTGAGGAACTGCTAAACTGCTATCTAAAGCACCTGACCATTTTACATTCCCACCAGTAACGTACAGTGTTCCAATTTCTCCACATCCTTGCTAACATGTCTGTTTTTTTTGTTTTGTTTTTTACCATCCTTGTGGCTATGAAGTGGTATCTTATTGTGGTTTTGATTTGCATTTCTCTATGACTAATGATGTTGAGCATCTTTTCATGTGCTTAGTGGTCATCTGTGTCTTCTTTAGATAAAAGTCTTATCGAATCCTTTGTCCATCATTTTAATTGGGTTATTTGTGTTTTTATTGTTGTGTTGTAAGAGTTCTAGATGCAAGTATCCTATTAGATATACGATTCACAAATATTTTTACACATACTCCAAGCTGTCTTTTCATTTTCTTGATGCACGAGTGCTTTTATTTTTATAAAGTCCAAATTATGTAATTTTTCTCATGTCACTGACATAAAAATTTACTCCAATATTTTACTCTGAAAGTTTTATAGTTTTAGCTGTTGCATTAAGTCTATTATCTGTTTTGAGTTAGTTTTTGTATATGGTGTGAGGTGGGGATCCAACTTTATTCCTATGTTTTGGGTGATTTATATGTTTATACTAATTCATTTCATGCCCATAACAACAGTCTGAGATGACTGGAGAACTAAATAACTAAAACACATAAAGCTTATGTAACTTGTCCAAGGTACACAGCTAGCAATTAGCAGAGCTAACCAGGAAGTTTGACTTGAGATCTCATTTTCTTAAATATCTTTCCCTCAAATGAAATTGTTATTTCAGAAAGTAAGGACAGGATGAAATGCTCAATGAATGATGTTAGGACAACTGACTAACCATGTGTGGAAAACATATAAGCTCTGACTTACAATTTACATTACAATAAATTCTCCCTGAAGGGAGAGCCAGTAATGACTAAAGTAGATTAAACAATATGCAATCTGCTGAGAGAGAAAAATGATGGAAGGAAAATGATCCAAGTACCAGAAATCTTGATATTGGGACAGTATCAAGTGGGTTAACATATGTGTCCTAGAATAAGAGGCAAGAAAGAATAGGACAAAAAAAAAAAAAAAAAAAAAGAGAATTACTGGAAAAAACGATGGTTGTAAACACCTCAGGTTTGAAGAAAGATATCAGCTTAAAGGTCCAAGGAACTCCTCAATCCAAATCTACACAAATATAAAGGAAACAACGCTCAGGTACATCATAGTCACACTCTGAAATCCCAAGAGAAAGAAAATCTTAAAAGCGGCCAAACAAAAATGACTCATTAAGTATAGGGGTGGTGACCCTGAACTGACACTAATTTTTAAAGGAACCAAAAGACTACCCTGGCCCAACGATCAGGGTAGGGGCTGTTTTTAGGTCAGGGAATCAGTGTGTTTTGGTTTAGGGCCAGCTTACAGTGGACATAACAAATCTTCAAATTCATCTTGTGGTTATTTCCTCAGTTCCAGGATGTTTACTTGGAATAGATAAACCCAGTAACCAGCAAAATAAATACCCACATGGTTCTCAAACTGTTGAGTGAGGTCTATCATGATAGGAAAGGGTGGTGGAAACCACTAGCACTGCTTCTTGCTATCAGCTTAGTAAACTAGAAGCAAGAGTGCAAATCTGGACAGACTGCAGAAATGTGTACCAGGTGAACTGGGGAAGTAGGTGGGGTTGGGGTGGGGACGGAGACTCAGGAGAGAAGGAGAGCTGGTCACGGGTGAGGGTCTCCTAAAGGAATCCTGAGCCCTAACAGCTCAGAATGGAACCTGTATGGGTTCCTGAGCAGCGCCCCTCTAACCACAGGGCATGAGAAGTAGAGTTGGAGTGAACACCTGGGACACTGTGGGAGATGCAACCTTCCCAGTCTCCCCCTGGGACAGTGGCAACTGTTCCCACCTGCTCTGCTGGAGGCTCCCCGGCCTCTCTCTGTGCCTCCTGTAAGTCAGACATAACCTACAATTCTGAGTGTTATTGTCTGAATTAGATAAGGGTTTAGAATAAGTTGTAGCTATAGTTGTTATAATGCTTTCCCTCTGCTCAAAATCCTCCAGTGGCATTTTATCATATTTAAAATCAAGTCCAAAGTTTGACCATGGATCTAGCCCCTGCCTAGCTCTATGGCCTCATTTTGTTCATTGCACTCCGAGCGCAATGGTTTCCCCACTAGTTCTCAGATGTAACCCACTTCTACCTCGAAACTTTGCACTTGCCATTCCATCTGCCTGGGCTGCTCTCTCTGAGCATGTGCACACCTTGCTTCCTTACTTCATTCTGTTCTCTGCAGGGCATTATGTTACATCCCCATCTGCATGTCCTTCTCCCCATGGGGATGTATGCTTCATGCCGGTAACCTTGTTCAAGGAATAAGCAGTGTCTAGTACAGTCCCTGATCTCAGGTGATACTCAGTGAATACTGCTGATTGGATAAGTGAACAGATCTGACAAGAGGCAGCTGGGGGACCAAGAGGGGCTCCTGTGGGTCACTAGGCAGTGATCCCATGGCCAGAGACCAGATGGGACTGTAGGCATCTCAGTGGATGCCAGCACGGAGGGTGACAGATAACTGAGGACCCACAGCACTGATGCCACCCCCCCAGGAGGCCATGGGAGAGGAAAGATCTTAAATCAACGGAGAAACGTAGAAATAGCAGAGATTACCTCAAACTGGCAGAAATAACTTTTCAGTTGCTGGGTAGAAGGGGGCCTCCAAACAGAAGAAGGAAAAAGACGTAAGTAAGTAAGGGGAGAAAATACACATTCTTTCCCTCGGAGGAATGCCGGCCCCAGTAACATTGAAGAAATGCTGCTGGTATTCACCACTCTCCCTCCACCAGGTACCGACCTCCCTGCTCTGGGATGTGCCCGAGGCCTTCGGGTTGCCACTGACCCTCAGCTGTCATTCCTCCACAGACCTCTCTTACCCCAACCCAGAGAATCATGCTATGAATGCCAATTTGCATGGGGTTCCTCAACCCAAATAAGACTCCTCAACCTCTCAGGGGCATTGAGCTCAGCCTGACTTGCTGGGGGGAGCAGTATGATTGAGCTGAGCCCCATTACCTGCTGATGATCTGTCCACTTCCTATTTAGTTTGGATGCCTCCAGCCGCAAATAAGAAAACCCTGACCCACACCGGCTTAGACAGAAAAGCAATCAAGTAATTGGTCCTCTCACAGTGATGAATTCAGAGGCAGGGGGACTGCAAGTGCAGTAGCTTAGGGATAAATCTCAACTTTTCTGGTTTTCTTGACTCTGCCTTCCTTTATGTTTTGGTTTATCCTCAAGATGGTGCTAAAATGGTTGCCATGATAGAGTATCTGGAGGTATCACCTCCAGATAGGGCCAAGAATTAAGAGATGAACATCTCCTGCTGAGTCTACAATTAAGAATAAGGAAATCTTTTCAAAAATATCACAGAAGATTTCTTACATTTCATTGACCAAAACTGGTCACATGCCCATCCTTAAACCAATTATGCTCAAAGGGAGAAGGCTGCCCTTGGTTGGTTCAGACTAGAGTTCACATCCACTAGTGTAGACAGATTAGGATTTACCTGCTGGAGCAGGTGACCTAGCTGTGGTGTGCTTCCCTCAAACACAAGATTCTGCAAAAGATCTCTGTTATCACTGAGTGCATTTGTGTAACAAAGTACCACAGACCGGTGATTTAAAGAACAGAAATTTATTCTACCACAGTTTTGGAGGCCAGAAACCCGAAATCAAGGTTTTGGTATGGTCATGGTCCCTCTGAAGACTCTAGGGGAGAATCTTTCCTAGCCTCTTCCAGCTTCCCTTGGCTGTGGAAGCATAACTCCAATCTCTGTCTTCACAAGACTGATTCACTCCATGTCTGTGTCCAAATTTCTCCTTTTTGTATGACATCACTACTATTGGATTGAGGGCTGCACGACTCCAGTAATACCTCCTTCTAACTCATTCCCTCTGCAAAAACCCTGTTTCCAAATGAGGTCATATTTGGAGATACTAGGGGTTAGGACTTCAATATATGAATTTTAAGGGGGCACGAGTAAACACTTAACACAGAGAGGAGGGAAACTGAAATGGGGCTGGCAACAAATAGTAGCTGCTCTAGTAGCCTTCCCATCTTACAGATCCCTTCTTAACCCCAAAGACTCTTTAGCTGGGAGACTCTCAGGCTCACTGAAGAAGAGAAATGCAAACGTTTAGCTGCCCTACCTGGAAGGAGCCACCACCCAGCATTGGCATTACAGCCTCTTGGGGTCTCCCACCAGCTCACAGGTCCCCCTATGTTTTTCCATACTTCCTTTCCCATGCGTGTCCCCATCCTCTACTTCTGAACACGGACAATGCCATGAAAGCTGCAGATACTTTTGACAACTGGACTTCAGACTATGAGCGCGTGCATACGTGTAAGATATGGTCAGGGGGTTGCTGGTGGGCTCCACAATTATGAAAGTGTGTAAACTGGGTGATTTGGACTCAGGGACACCTCGTAGTCTCTGACCGGCACGGATGTGTCTCGGGCGGGGGTGTAATTCGGGAATGATGATGATGATAATAACACCAGCATTCACAGTCTCCATCTAAAGAATACCTGCTACTCGCCTGCACCCGCCTAATACCTAAGCTCTCCTGTGTGATGGCTCATGTCAGGCTCACAGAAACCCTGAGAGGAGAGAGAGGTCTGTGGTTGTCTCTGTTTCAGTAGGCTTGCACAGAGGGTGAGTCACCTGCCCCAGGGCACAGGGTTGGAAGGGGTGGAACCTCGGCAGTGTGAGTCTGGAGCCAGAATGCTGACCACAGGGGTACATGCCTTTGATTCATTTATGTTTCTTCTGCTCCAAGGCTGCAATAAGAGTGTGGACATGAAGCAAAGGTGATGAAGTATTAAAACCCAGTTTTCAGTAAAACCTAGTTTTCCACTGATTCATGCTTGTTTATTCCTCCTCAGCCCTCGTGACCCTATTGTCGTATGCTGGTCACTTCCATCCGGATGCTCTGAGATACCCTGCATGAAAAGCACGACACACAGTCTTCATTTCAGGCCATCGCGGCTGTGATTTTCTAGAACAGTCGTGCTGACCTTGTTTTGCATCAGGAATTCCTTTTTTCTTGTTTTTTTTCGGTACACGGGACTCTCACTGTTGTGGCCTCTCCCGTTGCGGAGCACAGACTCTGGACGCACAGGATCAGCGGCCATAGCTCACGGGCCCAGCCGCTCCGCGGCATGTGGGATCCTCCCGGACCGGGGCACGAACCCACGTCCCCTGCATCGGCAGGTGGACTCCCAACCACTGCGCCACCAGGGAAGCCCAGGAATCCCTTTAAAGATATAAAGCCTACAGTGTTTCTTCCCAGAAAACACACACATTTTTGCCTATGATTTCAAGGGATAGCACAATCCCACAGGATCAGCTACAACCTTCCGGGAGCCAAGGTTCTGAAGGCTTCATTTAGAAGCTCTCAAATTAAGATAATAGAGGGAAAGCAGCATTAGATTGAGATACATACAAGCAATCTTGACAGTTTAAGGAACAAAAAACCTGTAATTTAGTGTTTTTATGTAGGCAAACTTTACTCCTGCTACTTCTGTGAGCACAAAACAAAGGAAAAAAACAAGCATGTATCTCTTGTTCTTAAAGAGTGGCCTTTACAGAGTGACCAGGAGGAACCTGGGAGCACCCTGTGGAAGGGACTGAGGCCACCGCAGCCTCACTGCGGGGCAGCCCAGGCTGGCGCCCCTTCCTTCCCTTCAGAGACCACAGAGCAGTACTTCAGGTGTTCCCGCAGACACCTGTACATCCTAGAGGCAGCACATGAGGGCGGGAAGTAACAGAGGGTGGATGGACTATCGAAGGCTGTTTATGGATTCTTTTACTTTAGCGGGGGGGATGGGTTATTGTATTCCAAGCCCAACACCCACTCCGGCAATAGCAGGACATGAGGTGGCCTGAGGTCAAAGCACATTACTGAGGTCTGTCCAGAATTGGCCAAGGCCTGGGGACTGTTTGACCAAAGCTGACTCGAGCTGGTGCACATGCAGTGCACACGCATGTGTCCCCACACGGGACCCAGGGACCTGCCCAGAGGGAGACCTGAGGACCAAGGCTGGACTGGAGCCCTTGTGGGTTGGCTCCGGAAGCCAGAGATGGGGAGATGGGTTCCACAAATAACCGACTCTCCAGGGAGGCGCCTGCTCCTGGTTGATAAGGGATGCTCTCCTACACGGCTCGCGGGGATCAGAAGGGACCTGTGCGGAGCAGCAGACAAAAGAAGAGCTGCCTGGGCGTCGTGGGCCACAGATCCAAACAGAAAGATAGCAGGGTTCCTGGAGACACACAGGCTCAGACCAGCCAGGGGCAGAAAGCTGGGACGGTGAGGATGCGATTTGGGCACCTGGGAGAAGACGGCTCAACCGCCTGAAAGGTTCTGTAGTTTGGGGAACTATTTTCTTAGCACAAAAGACCACGCTCCCCAAGTGGGGAGGCTTCTTTTATTTTCCCCAAGTGGTGAGGCTTCTGCAGCCCCTGGTGGGCCTGGGGTGAGGGGTGCAGTGCTGTCACCAAAGGCCACATTTGATTGAAAGTAGAGCTCAGTTCCCCTGTCTTTCCTGCCAAAGGTCCTTAACATTTTCTGATGTTTTGGGTCCCTATTCCTGGGATGATTTTTCGTAAAGGATAAATTAGAATTGAGATAATGTAGAACCAGAAGCAAGAATACCAACAAAACCGGGAGGATTTGCACTGATTATTTTTCTGTCTCATTGATGGCTTTCCATGACCACTCCTTCCAAACTTGGTTGCCTTCTGTCTTCCCTGCCCACAGTCTCATCATGCCTGATTCCAAAAAAGGGTCGGGGGGAGGCATTCATTGTTAAGTTGCTTTATCATTAGATTAGCGAGTTTTGAAAGCATTGGAGTCGTGGTAAGAAAACTTCCCAGAGAGGAGACCCAGCCAGTGCTGAGGGGGCTATGTTCTACTTTGGTGGGAATAGGACTGAGTTGACGCCCTGCATTCAATTTGTGCCTTTTCTGGAGTTTCTTTTCTGTTCCTCCCGGAGGAGAAGGGCCGAAAAAGGGCCATTCCAGGGCGCGGCGCTGGGCTTGCCACATTTGGGAGCGCCGCCTGAAGTTGGGCGCACAGCCTCCCGCTGCCCTGCCGTTGGGCTGGTGGAGGCCGCAGCACTGCTAGGGTTGCATCAGTCTTCCTGTTTGCACTATTTCTTTTTGTGAACATGGCCCCGTCTTAAGTATTTCCAATTGAGAAACGAAACCTCAGGAAACCGAAACTTAACTAGCCGCTCTCGCTTCTGTAATTACGCTTGCTGACCCCACCCCCCGCAACCGTCCAACCAATCAGACGGCGACTAGTGTCTTTGTTCAAAAGTCAACCTGCAACTGTCCAACCAATCAGACGGCGACTAGTGTCTTTGTTCAAAAATCAACCAATCAGTACTCTACACCCCTGGAAAGCCCCGCAGAACGTCCCGAACTTGTTTGTACTTGTCTATAAAAGAGCTGAACTAAACTCCATCGGGACCTCTTAGCGTCACCGGCAACGAGTGCGCGGAGGTCCAGGTTCGAACCTGCGATAAATGACCCTTGCCGTTTGGCTTTGACTCTCGACTCTGGTGGTCTTGTGGAGGGGCCTCGCGACCTTGGGCATTTCAGTGCCAGTGCATTGTACCCAGTGTCCCCAGTGAGAACCCAACACCAGGCTCTATCAGTAGAGTTCGGATCTTTAAAATACGTGTAAAACCCAGCACCAGCCATCCTGGGCGTCTGGAGTTCTCATCTGAGAAGCTGTCTTAATTTCCTGACATGCCTTATCAGGCAGAAAGTTCTCTCCTACTGCATTTAAAAATATTTGCAGACCAGTTTTTTATTTTTTATTTTTTAATGACTTATAGAAAAGGGAGAGTCCTTACTATTCTTATGGAAAGCAGTGCAATTTCTTTTGAAACATTAAAGAAATTGTGCCTGATGTAAGCCTGGGTAGCGTCAGATGAGAAGAGCCTTGCTGCAGTGCCGGGTATAATCCCGTTACCGGTGCAGCGACATACAATCTGCTTGCAGCCAGGCACCTGCTCTGTCCCCGGCAGGTCAGAGCCAATGCTCTCCACTCCCACTTCCTCCCATTTTCTCAGTAAAAGAGCTGTACGCCAAGTGGCAGGTCTCCCATTGCCATGTGCAGAGCCTAAACGTGTCAGTTTTCGTACCCTTAACAGTCTTGCCAAGCAAATATACAAAGAATAAGCGAAAGCCATCCCTCTGTTAGCTATTGTTTTTGTTTAAATGGTATCATTTAAGCAACAGTTAGAGATACTGTATATCTTTTGTCTTCTGTTTCTATATCTCCTTATTAAATTATGTTTTTACTTTTCAGAATTTAAATATTATGATTTTTTAACATCTTTATTGGAGTATAATTGCTTTATAATGTTGTTTTAGTTCCTGCTGAAATTATGTATAAAGCCACCGGAGGGTTATCAAGAACTGGTAAAAATAACTGTTCCATAAATGTGCCTCTCTGCTAGCAGTTTGTATAGTTTGAGAGAGAGAAACTAAGACTGACAAACCCTAAGAACAGTTTTCTTTGACGAATACTCGCTTTAAATGTTTCTTTCCCTAATCCCCTCCACATAGCGGGTAGAGCATCCAAACACAGTTACCTCTTGCCTTGAGTCTTTTGATTTCTTGTATCTGCTCTCTCTGTTCTCTCTCCCTTGAGCGCCTCTGTTTACCCCCAACAATTCTATCTTTCGAAATCCACTGAACCCTTTAGGACTGAAGTCAGAGGCCATGGGTACCATTCTGTAGGCACTAATTCTCCAGGGGGTGTAAACCACGCCCTCATCTGTGCATTCCCAGTGTCCCATGCTCCATCCTGACACCAATGCGTTCTGCTGGATGGAGCTGTCCACAGCCAGGCCTGATGGACCCACAGGAGAATAAGCTCACTAAGGGCAGGGGGACATCTTTGTGGTCCCACATCCACTACCAGCATCAAAGGTATGGAAAGAGGAGATGTGGGGAAATCAAGTTCTACATTTTCAAATTCTACCCATTTTTAAAGATTTTTTCTCCTGACGTTTTCCTTAATCCGCTCAAAATGATGGTTCTGTCCTCCTTTGAAAGGCACATTTCTGCACCTTACTCCTTCCCTTGCACTATGATTAGCAGGCTGTCTCCTTTCTCAAGACATAAGCTTTCTCATTCATGAAGGTAAGGTCTATGGTTGATTGTATTTACATCCTTCATGGGGCACTGTGTCTATTAGAGCTTAGATACATATATGAGTGCGATAGAAAAAAATGCTTTATAAATTTTAAATATGTCAAAGCAATTGCAAAATACATTTCTTTTTTTGGGGAAAAATGGATCAACATGGTCAGTATTGGTCTTCAGATCTTGGGTTTCCTTAATATTTCATCAACTTAGTTATAAAAATTACGATTTCAACTTTGTATTTAAGTGATATGACAATTTGTCTTCAGATTCTTGAAAATCAGTTCCTCTGGAGTATAATATTTAGAAGTCAAATGTATGTATTGGATATGTCCACAATATATTTCAAAGCAACCTTATTTCAAAACTTTAATTTGTCTATGATATAAAAGTACACCGAATAGACAGCTTGATATTTTCACTGTCCTATTAGAAAAAATGGGTTAACTAGAATAAATTCTTAGTAAAATAGGATGGATACTAGTCTGTGTGTAGCTAGCCTTTAAATCTCTCTCTCTCTCTCACACACACACACACACACACCACTGGAATTCACTTTTAAATCCAATCTCTCTAATAAATGATACGATAGAGATCCTTGACAACCTACAGACAGCATAATTAAAATAAAAAAGAGGAAGTCTGATCAAAACCTTGTAGTCGGGAAGAAATCACAATCTATCCAGTAGCAAAGAATATAAACGGAGAAAGACGTAAGTCATTCACTTAAACTAGATGTACAACCATTTGCTAATGAGCAGTACTCGGTAGAAGTTGGTCTACTTTGGTTCTTTCTTTGGTGGTTTAGTTACCAAAGTTTAAAAATAATTTCACTATAAACTGCCCTTTCCTAAAAAATGGGTCAGCAACACAGACCCTAAGCATAGTGCTACGTGTTCTTTGTTCTTGTAGATGTGTGTGTTGATAATGAGGTTTCTGCTTTCTGGATTTCAGAAGGATCTTAAAAAGGAAATCTATGGACAAGCCAGCTTGCAGATAATAAAAAGCATGAATAGACCTCTGAAAGGAACACATCTGAGAGCGTGCACTGGGCTTTTCCACAATGAAATCAACAGGAGAGAAATGTGGATGCCAAAGGCAGGGACCCACTCATCTGCTAGTTTACCCAGAGCCTGTAGCCATGGCCAAGGGACCCATAGGCTCTGACAATCGCTGAACTTCTACCATCCTCTTTAACTATATTTTTAGGACAGGAAACCCCCAGCTGCAGCAAATCACATTTTGTTTTTGTTGTGTTTTGTTTTTAAACAGTATGCATGGAGACCACTGAAAATGGAAGCCCCCAAAGCCCTATTTAGGTAAAACGAAGTGCTCTTCTTCCTTACTTTTCACCGTGAGGTACATGGACTTGCTGACGTCCGCGCCCACATCGTTGCTGACCTTGCACAGGTAGTAGCCGCTGTCTTCTTCTACCACGTGCTTGATCAACAGAGACCCGTTGCTGAGGACCTGAATTCGGCCATTCAGGGCAATCGGTTGGAACTGGGGAACCCCAGCACCTGTAACAGAATAAAAAAGAGGAACGGTGATGCTAACATGAATAAATACAGGGAGACAATGAGCTCAAGGACACCAGACCAATGAAGGGAAGTGATGGACGCCGAACACACAACCTAGAGGACAGGCAACAGATACACCAAGAATTTTTTCTTTCCTCCGACGATGCAATTCTTGTTTATGGAGAAACATGTTTATTTAAAATGACAGTATTTCAAACTCTGAGATAAAGAGTAAGAGAACTTACAGATAGTTTCTACAATTCATCAAATTTGATGAGCGTTAAGCAGTTGATAAATTATTCACAGAAATCACAGTAGAATGACTAGAGAAGTAGACATCTCTTGTGTAACTAAATACATTTTTTGTGTCCCTAGGGACTTAATCTGCATGTAAACAAGGAGTGCTTCAGGGACAAGGCATTTGAAGACCTCACAGGATGAGCACCTCTGAGACTACAAGGAGAAAACTAATACTGCAGACTTCCCTTCTAAGTGTGGTTTATTCCAGTCTAGAAACACCATGTACAATCAGCATCATTGAATATTATTAAACAAGTCAGATCACTGCACTAAGACAGCACAAATTAAAACACTGCTCTCCTCTGAGTGCTTGCATTCAAGGAAATAGTGGCCCAGATGTGGTATGCTATGGTCATAGATGTGATGTGATCCACATAAAGGATCCATATAAAACTAATTTAGAAAATAAATTTAGAAATAATAAAACAGAGGATTAAGGCCTCGGGAGATTTCTGGGAAGATGGTAGTTGGATGAATCGGATGAATCTGCTATGTTGTTTGCCCCTCTTCTGGGACTAGGAGGGTGTGGTCCAAGCCTTGAAAGGCTGACAGAACTTCTCCATCTTCCTGGACCATTCCATCTTCCTGGAGAAAGCTCAAAGCATGGGCCAAGTGTGTGTTCTAGAGAAGAGCTGCTGGTCTGTGTGTCCCCAGAACCTACATGGGACCTGAACAGGTGGGTGGTCATCCGTTCATGCAGGAAACTTCAGACTTTGCATCTGGGGAAGTGAAATGAGAGGGGGATACACTTCCTCCTGTTGTCTCCTCCCAAACTGACCATTTACCTGTTGGTATCCCTCAGGTCACAATGGCAGAGACTGTGGCTATGCCTTCCTTTACCTATTTCAGCTCCACCAAAGAGACAAAGGAAATTAATCATGTATCTGAGGGGACCTTTCATAATGAATTACAAGGACAAGCAGAATCCCTACAACAGATGGTTTCTATCAAAACACAACTGTTAGAGAGTATATATGGAAACTTGAATTTAAAAAACAGAGTTCTATTTCTGCTGAGGATGGAGAAAGACACAAAAGAATATCACTTCCACACTAACAACAAAAAAGAGACTGTTAATCTACAAAATCATGCTTTTCTTTGAATGAATCAGAAAGTGGAAGTCACAGGCAACTGGGTAAACTTAGTTGCAAAGAATTAAAAGCCCTACAAGGAGATAAGGTACAAGTAAACAATTTCATCTTTGGGACAGGGTGAGAGGACAAGGTCCTGGGCATACAAGCAGGTAGGAAGTAAAGAACTAGAAATAAGTATAACCTACTTCAATTGCTACTCTTTCATGCATCATGACCAAAATTCAATAAAATATTATGAGATGCACAAACACGAAAGCAAGAAAAAAGAGCCAGAGAAGAAATGATCAATAGTTTTGAAATCTTGGTATGGAACTATCAGACAGGGACTTTACAACAACTATGGTTAATGCCCATAAACAGGTGGGGATTCAGAAAGAATATTAAAACTACACAAAAGAGACAGATAAATAAAATGTCAGAAACAACAAACACAATATTAGATCGAAAGAATTCCTTAAGCTAATCAGCAGATTGAACACAGCAGAGAAAATAGTGAACTTGAAACTAGATCAACAGAAATTATCCAAATCAAAACAAAAAGTGCAAAAGAGTGAAAAATACAGAACAGATTGTCCTAGAGCTCTAGAACAATATCAAATATTCTAACATTGAGTAATTATAGTTTCAAAAGGAGAAGAAAGACAGGGGCAGAAGAAATAATATTTGAAATATAGAAGACTTTAATACCACTATCACTCAGTTTGACTTAACTGACATTTATAGAATTCTACACCCTGCAGTAGCAGAATACATACTGGTTTCAAGTGCACATGGAACAGATATCCAGAAAGACAATATTTTGGGCCATAATACAAATTTCAATAGATGTTCAAAAATAAAATAATACAAATCACTTTCTAGCACCACAGAAAAACTAAAATCGAAATCAATAACAGAGATATATCTGGGAAAACCTCAAATATTTGAAACTTAAACAATACGCTTCTAAAAAAACTCATGAGTCAAAGAAGAAATCACCAGAGTAATTAGAAAAAATATATTCTGAGTTGAATAAGAATGTAAAAACAACATATCAAAATATCTGAGATGCAGCTAAAAGCAACACTTAGATGGAAGTTTGTAGCTTTAAGTGTTTGTATTGGAAAAGGAAAAAGATCACAAATCAATGATCTAAGCATCCCTCTTAAGAAGCTATTACAGGAAGAACAAATGAAACTCAAAGTAAGGAGAAGTAAGGAAACAATAAACAGGAAAACTGAAATCAGTGAAATAAAAAACAGAAAATTGTAGAGAAAATCAATAAAACCAAAAGCCAGTTCTTTGAAAAAAAAAAATACAAAAACCTCTAGCTGGACTGATCAAGAAAAGAGAAGAGACATTAGTTACAAGTAACTATAATGAAAAAGGCCATCACTGCAGTCCCTACTTGAATTAAAAGGATAATAGGAAAATATTAGGAATAACTTTGTGTCAATAAGTTTAAAAAGTTATATTAAATAGATAAATTTCTGGAAAGACACAAACTCTTAAATATCACTCAAGAAAAATTAGATAAACTTAATAGTCCTGTATCTATAAAGTTAATTTGTAGTTAACAGCTTTCCACAAAGAACAATCAAAGCCCAGACAGCTTCATTAGTGAATACTACCTAACACCTAAAGAAAAAAAATTTTTTTACACAAAGTCTTTCAGAAAATACAGGAGAATAAAACACTTTACCACTGATTTTATGAGGCCAGCAACATCTTGACACCAAAATCAAAGACCTTAGAACTAGAAACCAATATCCCAACATAGACATAAAAATCCTTAACCAGCCAAGCCAGGACTGGGAGCCAGGGGCAGGGAGCCAGCCGGGCTCTTGGACAGGCCTGGCAAGCGTAGTGGCGCAGGATCTTTGTGTACGGCCAGGTGTCAGGCCTGAGCCTCTGAGGTGGGGGAGCAGAGTTCAGGACATTGGCCCGCCAGAGACCTCCCAGACCCTCATAATATCCATCGGCCAGAGCTCTCATGGAGATCTCTGTCTCAACGCTAAGACCCAGCTCCACTCAACAACCAGCAAGTTACAGTGCTGGACACCCTATGCCAAACAACTATCAAGACAAGAACACAACCCCACCCATTAGCAGAGAGGATGTCTAAAATCATAAAGAGGTCAAAGACACCCCAAAACGCACCACTGGATGCAGCCCTGCCCACCAGAAAGACAAGATCCAGCCCCACCCATGAGAACACAGGCACCAGTCCCCTCCCCCTGGAAGCCTACACAGGCCACTGAACCAACCTTACCCACTGGGGGCAGACACCAAAAAACAACGGGAACTACGAACTTGCAGTCTGTGAAAAGGAGACCCCAAACACAGTAAGTTTACCAAAATACACAGCAGATGAAGGAGCAAAGAAAAAAGCAACCAGACCAAAGAAATGAAGAGGGAATAGGCAGTCTACCTGAAAAAGAATTCAGAGTGATGAGAGTAAAGATGATCCAAAATCTTGGAAATAGAATGGAGAAAATACAAGAAACGTTTAACAAGGATGTAGAAGAACTAAAGAGCAAACAAACAATGATGGACAACACATTAAATGCAATTAAACATTCGCTAGAAGGAATCAATAGCAGAATAACTGAGGCAAAAGAACGGATAAGTGACCTGGAAGATAAGATAGTGGAAATAACTACTGTAGAGCAGACTAAAGAAAAAAGAATGAAAAGAATTGAGAACAGTCTCAGAGACCTCTGAGACATTAAACTCACCAACATTTGAATTACAGGGGTCCCAGAAGAAGAAGAGAAAAAGAAAGGGACTGAGAAAATGTTTGAAGAGATTATAGTTGAAAACTTCCCTAATTTGGGAAAGGAAATAGTCACTAAAGTCCAGGAAGCCCAGAGAGTCCCATACAGGATAAATCCAAGGAGAAGCATGCCAAGACACATATTAATCAAACTATCAAAAATTAAATACAAAGAAAAAATATTAAAAGCAGCAAGGGAAAAGCAACAAATAACATACAAGGGAATCCCCATAAGGTAAACAGCTGACCTTTCAGCAGAAACTCTGCAAGCCAGAAGGGAGTGAGAGGACATATTTAAAGTGATGAAAGGAAAAAACCTACAACCAAGATTACTCTACACAGCAAGGATCTCATTGAGATTTGATGGAGAAATTAAAACCTTAAAAGACAAGCAAAAGCTAAGAGAATTCAGCACCACCAACCAGCTTTACAACAAATGCTAAAGGAACTTCCCTAAGCAGGAAACACGAGAGAATGAAAAGATCTACAATGACAAACCCAGAACAATTAAGAAAATGGTAATAGGAACATACATACCAATAATTATCTTAAACATAAATGGATTAAATGCTCCAACCAAATACACAGACTGGCTGAATGGATACAAAAACAAGACCCATATATATGCTGTCTACAAGAGACCCACTTCAGACCTAGGGACACATACAGACTGAAAGTGATGGGATGGAAAAAGATATTCCATGCAAATGGAAACCAAAAGAAAGCTGGAGTAGCAATTCTCAAATCAGACAAAATAGACTTTAAAATAAACTCTTACAAGAGACAAAGAGGGACACTACATAATGATCAAGAGATCAATCCAAAAAGAAGATATAACAATTGTAAATATCTATGCACCCAACACAGGAGCACCTCAATACATAAGGCAAATGATAACGGCCATAAAAGAGGAAATCGACAGTAACACAATCATCGTAGGGGACTTTAACAACCCACTTTCACCAATGGACAGATCATCCAAAATGAAAATAAATAAGGAAACACTAGCTTTAAATGACACATTAGACAAGATGGACTTAATTGATATTTATAGGACATTCCAGCCAAAAACAACAGAATACACTTTCTTCTCAAGTGCTCATGGAATATTCTACAGGATAGATCATATCTTGGGTCACATATCAAGCCTCGGTAAATTTAAGAAAATTGAAATTGTATCAAGTATCTTTTCTGACCACAATCCTATGAGACTAGGTATCAATTACAGGAAAAAAAACTGTAAAAAATACAAACAGATAGAGGCTAAACAATACGCTACTAAATAACCAAGAGATCACTGAAGAAACCGAAAAGGAAATCAAAATATACCTAGAAAAAAATGATAATAAAAACATGATTACCCAAAACCTACGGGATGCAGGAAAAACAGTTCTAAGAAGGAAGTTTATAGCAATATAATCCTACCTCAAGAAACAAGAAACATCTCAAAAAAACAACCTAACCTTACATCTAAAGCAATTAGAGAAAGAAGAACAAAAAACCCCCAAAGTTAGCAGAAGGAAAGAAATCATAAAGATCAGATCAGAAACAAATGAAAAGAAATGAAGGAAACAATAGCAAAGATCAATAAAACTAAAACGTGGTTCTCTGAGAAGATAAACAAAATTGACAGACCATTAGCCAGACTCATCAAGAAAAAAAGGGAGAGGACTCAAATCAATAGAATTAGAAATGAAAAAGGAGAAGCAACAACTGGCACTGCAGAAATTCAAAGGATCATGAGAGATTACTAAAAGCAACTCTATGCCAATAAAATGGACAACCTGGAAGAAATGGACAAATTCTTAGAAAAGCAGAACCTTCCGAGAATGAACCAGGAAGAAATAGAAAATATAAACAGACCAATCACAAACACTGAAATTGAAACTGTGATTAAAAACCTTCCAATAAAGAAAAGCTCAGGACCAGATGGCTTCACAGAAGAATTCTATCAAACATTTAGAGAAAAGCTAACACCTATCCTTCTCCATCTCATCCAAAATATAGCAGAGGGAGGAACACTCCCAAACACATTCTATGAGGTCACCATCACCCTGATACAAGAACCAGGCAAAGATGTCACAAAAAAGGAAAACTACAGACCAATATCACTGATGAACATAGATGCAAAAATCCTCAACAAAATACTAGCAAACAGAATCCAACAGAACATTAAAAGGATCATACACCATGATCAAGTGGGGTTTATCCCAGGAATGCAAGGATTCTTCAATATATGCAAATGAATTAATGTGATCAACCATATTTACAAATTGAAGGAGAAAAACCATATGATCATCTCAATAGATGCAGAAAAAGCTTTTGACAGAATTCAACACAGATTTATGACAAAAACCCTCCAGAAAGTTGGCATAGAGGGAATTTACCTCAACACAATAAAGGCCATATATGACAAACCCACAGCCAACATCATTCTCAATGGTGAAAAACTGAAACCATTTCCTCTAAGAACAGGAACAAGACACATTTGCCCACTCTCAGTACTATCAGTCAACACAGTTTTGGAAGTTTTAGCAATCAGAGAAGGAAAAGAAATAAAAGGAATCCAAATCGGAAAAGAAGAAGTAAAACTGCCACTGTTTGCAGATGACATGATACTATACATAGAGAATCCTAAAGATGCTACCAGAAAAGTACTTGAGCTAATCAATGAATTTGGTAAAGTACCAGGATACAAAATTAATGTGCAGAAATCTCTTGCATTCCTATATACCAATGATGAAAAATCTGAAAGAGAAATTAAGGAAACACTCCTATTTACCATTGTAATAAAAGAATAAAATACCTAGGAATAAACCTAACTAAGGAGACAAAAGACCTGTATGCAGAAAACTATAAGACACTGATGAAAGAAATTAAAGATGATACAGATGGAGAGATATACCATGTTCTTGGATTGGAAGAATCAATATTGTGAAAATGACTATACTACCCAAAGCAATCTACAGATTGAATGCAATACCTATCAAACTACCAATGGCATTTTTCACAGAACTAGAACAAAAAGTTGCACAATTTGTATGGAAACACAAAAGACCCCGAATAGCCAAAGCAATCTTGAGAAAGAAAAATGGAGCTGGAGGAAACAGGCTCCCAGACCACAGACTACACTACAAAGCTACAGTAATCAGGAGAGTATGGTACTGGCACAAAAACAGAAATATAGATCAATGGAACAGGATAGAAATCCCAGAGATAAACCCACACACATATGGTCACCTTATCTTCGATAAAGGAGGCAAGAATATACAATGGAGAAAAGACAGCCTCTTCAATAAGTGGTGCTAGGAAACTGGACAGCTACTTGTAAAAGAATGAAATTAGAGCACTCCCTAATGCCATATACAAAAATAAACTCAAAATGGGGTAATGACCTAAATGTAATGCCAGACACTATAAAACTCTTAGGGGAAAACATAGGCAGAACACTCTATGACATAAATCACAGCAAGATCCTTTTTGACCCACCTCCTAGAGAAATGAAAATAAAAACAAAAATAAACAAATGGGACCTAATGAAACTTCAAAGCTTATGCACAGCAAAGGAAAACATAAACAAGATGAAAAGACAACCCTCAGAAAGGGAGAAAATATTTGCAAATGAAGCAACTGACAAAGGATTAATCCCAAAATATACAAGCAGCTCATGCAGCTCAATATCAAAAAAACAAACAACCTGGGCTTCCCTGGTGGCGCAGTGGTTGAGAGTCTGCCTGCCGATTCAGGGGACACGGGTTCATGCCCCAGTCTGGGAAGATCCCACATGCCACGGAGTGGCTGGGCCCGTGAGCCATGGCCGCTGAGCCTGCGCGTCTGGAGCCTGTGTTCCGCAACGGGAGAGGCCGCAACAGTGAGAGGCCCGCATACCACAAAAAAAAAAAAAAAAAAAAAAAAAAAAAAACGCAATCCAAAAATGGGCAGAAGACCTACATAGACATTTCTCTAAAGAAGATATACAGATTGCCAATGAACACATGAAAGGATGCTCAACGTCACTAATCATTAGAGAAATGCAAATCAAAACTACAATGAGGTATCACCTCACAACAGCCAGAATGGCCATCATCAAAAACTCTACAAACAATAAATGCTGGAGAGGGTGTGGAGAAAAGGGAACCCTCTGCAACTGTTGGTGGGAATGTAAATTGATACAGCCACTATGGAGAACAGTATGGAGGTTCCTTGATAAACAAAAATAGAACTACCATACGACCCAGCAATCCCGCTACTGGGCATATACCCTGAGAAAACCATAATTCAAAAAGAGTCATGTACCACAATGTTCAATGCAGCACTATTTACAGTAGCCAGGAGATGGAAGCAACCTAAGTGTCCATCAACAGATGAATGGATAAAGATGTGGCACATATATACAATGGACTATTACTCAGCCATAAAAATAAACGAAATTGAGTTATTTGTAATGAGGTGGATGGACCTAGAGTCTGTCATACACAGTGAAGTAAGTCAGAAAGAGAAAAACAAATACCATATGCTAACACATATATATGGAATCTAAAAAAAAAAAATGGTTCTGAAGAATCTAGGGGCAGGACAGGGATAAAGATGCAGACGTAGAGAATGGACTTGAGGCCACGGGGAGGGGGAATGGTAAGCTGGGACGAAGTGAGAGAGGGGTATGGACATACATACACTACCAAATGTAAATTAGACAGGTAGTGGGAAGCAGCCACATAGCACCGGGAGATCAGCTATGTGCTTTGTGACCACCTAGAGGGAGGGTGGGAGGGAGACACAAGAGGGAGGGGATATGGGGATGGATGTATACATATAGCTGACTCACTTTGTTATACAGCAGAAACTAACACACCACTGTAAAGCAATTATACTCCAATAAAGATGTTAAAAAAAAAATCCTTAACCAAACTCTACCAAATGAGGTTTATCAATATATAAAAACAATAATACATCATGACCAAGTGAGTTTTATTCTAGGAATGCAAGGTTGGTTTCAATTCAAAAATTAGTGAATGTAATTTATCATATTAACAGACCAAAAAAGAAGCACAATATGATTACTTGAATATATACAAAGAAAAAAGAAAAAGTATTTTAGAGCTAAAGATCCTGATAAAATGTCATAGTGAGCTAGTCATAGAATGGAATTACTTGATAAAAGGTTTCAAAAGGCTTACAGTTAACATCACACTTAATTCTAAAAACCGAATTATTTTCCACCAAAGATCAAGAAAGAGACAAGAATGATTGGTCTGGTCCTTTTATGCAACATTGTTCTGAAGATTTTATCAAGAGCAATTCAAAAAGAAAATGACATAAAATCCATATGTATTAGAAAAGAAGAATATAACTGTCTTCCTTCACAGATGACATAATTATTTACATAGTTAATGAAAGAGTCTATAAAAATGTTGCTAGGATTGTAACATGTACTTAGAAAAATGTAGAAAAATGTTTTTTTTTCTAAGTAGAAAAATGGTTTCAATTTATCTTATTCAAAAAGAATTCAAAATCAGGGATGAAAAAATTTTAAAAACATAATAGTAGTTTTTAATAACTTCAATATGTTGATTTCCTCAGTATCAGCTACTGACTATTTTATAGAATGAGATGAAATGAACAAAATCATTCTTATCCTTACACCTGTTCACTCCTTGGGAATAGTCAAAAATTATCAAAATGTATAAAATGAAAAATTACAACAGAAGCATATAGATCATTTAAAACTTAATCCAGGGGCTTCCCTGGTGGCGCAGTAGTTGAGAGTCCGCCTGCCGATGCAAGGGACACGGGTTCGTGCCCTGGTCCGGGAAGACCCCACATGCCGCGGAGCGGCTGGGCCCGTGAGCCATGGCCGCTGAGCCTGCGCGTCCGGAGCCTGTGCTCCGCAATGGGAGAGGCCACAACAGTGACAGGCCCGCATAACCCCCAAATAAACTTAATCCATATGAAAGTTCACGGAAGAATTAAAGAAATGTTTGATGGATAATGAACATATCACTAAATGAATTGTTGATTTTGGAAAATAATTGATGAAAGCTATCTCCAAGTTTACCTACTGGGGTTTAAAACATGAGAATTTCAGATTAGGAATCTGTGAATTTTTGGTCAAAAATTTAAACAGTAAAAAAGTAACTTCCCTCTTTTTCTCCTCAAGATCCCATTATCTTGAGGAGAAAAGAAGGGAGTATAGCCTTCCTAATTTTTTATAAGCACATATAAAATTGTGCTTTGTCTATACAAAATGGTGTTTATTGTCCAATTACTAAGCACCTACTCTGTGGTGGATCCAAGGCAAGTAGCTATGGTTACAAAAGATGGTGGCCTCTTTGTCAGTCTCTCTTTGAGGTCAGAACCCTCACACTGGGTAAATGTGAGTGGCCATATTGTGAGCCTTCCTATGGAGAGCCTTCCATGAGGGTCTCCCCCAGCCAACCGTCTGTGAGAAGCTGAAACCTGCCAGCAGTCACCTGAGTGGGATGAACCTTGATATGACTGAATCCCTGGCCAACAGCCTGAGTGCAGTGCTGGGAGACACCTTGAAATAGAGTGCTCAGTTAAGCCATACCCAGATTCCTGCCCCACAGAGATCATAAATGTGCTTTATTACTGTTAAGCCACTAAGCTTTGGGGTAATTTGTTACACAGCCACAGATCCCCAATACACTGTGAAAAACTAGGTAATCAGGAATCCTTTTAGTTCCTCAGTTTCCTCACCTGCAAAATGGAGATAATAATAGATCCTCCTTCATAGGGCAGTGTAGGCATTTAAATTCTTAAGCTATTGTGTGACACACAGTAAGCACACACTATTGCTGTTTTTTTCTACTTTCTGCTTCTATTTATTTAATCAGTTTATGATTAGTTGACTATTTCTTTCCGACTCCACAAGACTAAGGACAATGTTGCAATGAACCTCTCTGCTTGTCAATCAATCCATCAATAGAAAGAAAGATATAGTGGTAGGAACTCCACTGGATAAATACTTGGAGTGGAATTCTGCACATCCAAGTGTTAAAATATATTGCTAAGTTGCTTAGTAAAAGAGCAATTTTATTTCCTGGGGCTGGGGTTAATTTTTTCCTCACACATGTACACTATTAATCTTTTTGATCTTCATCAATATAGTATATATCCCATTATTTTAACTTACATGGTTTTACTAACTTGTATATTTTTTGGTTGCTTTTGCTTATAGATAAGCCTGATCATCTTTTTATAAATGTATCAGTAATCTGTATTTGTTCTTTGGTGAACACTCTGTCTATATTCTTTGCTCATGGATCTATTGAACTTTGTCTTTTTCCTCTTCATTTGCCAAAGCACTTTGGTTCCTAAAAGTGATTCTATTTTCCTGTTTTACAAAATTTTATTTTTGCTTGCGTTGTTTCAATCAGGATTGGATGTTGAATATTATCAGCTACCTTTTCATCATCTATTGAGATGATCATACTTTTCTCCTATAAAAGTTTACTGTATCTTTTAAGGATCTGGTTTCATAAATTATAAAATTCCTTCTTAAGGATAATAGCTTCTTTGGGGTAAGGATAAAAAATATTATTAGAAATTAAAAATCAAAGAAAAAGCCTTTGATTTTTATTTAAGTGCTTAAATTTGGTTGACAGTTTGAAAACTCTGTAAAGGCTATTGAAAACTTTCTCAAAGTTAACAGCAAGCTGGGAGCCAGATCTAGACTACTACACACAACCTGGAAATTCAGCCAAACGTAGGATTTAAGAAATGTCTCCATAAGGCAGCAAACCAGGAAATCTGAAAATGCTATGGGATTTACAGATTCTGTAAAAATGTGTTACAAATCCCTGAGAATCTAATAAAATGCTGATAGAACGTGAGAAAGTTATAGGATCGTTCACATCAAAAACACAAATGTTTTCTTCTCCTCAAAGAATTTTCACCAGAAAAATACTTACAATATTTGACACATTTATAGTAAAGAATTACAAGATAAAATTTAGCTACATTGCTAAGCTTTCTCAATTAAATAGCTGAAAAGGATTATCTATTAACTCCTATCTTGACCGAGAGAAGCCTCTTCATTATTAAAATGTCCTCACGGAGACAGAGATAAAGTATAAGTGCAGTTGAAAACCATTAAATCTTTTTTTTCTTTCATCAGAAAATGAACGTAACTTGAAGGGATATACCATTTATAAATGTGACCATGCTTGCTAAACAGAGTAATTCATCCACCATAAGGACAACAGTCCCAGCGATGAGTACTGTTTAATTTGAGGAAAGTGGACTTGGCCATGGTTTGGTAGAATTATAGGTCATCTACTTCAGATTCATCGTTATGGAGAAGAACAAAATTTAACACAGTGCACACAATATTTCAAAATTCTGCAATCTTGTTAGCATAAGGTAAGTACTTTGCATAATTAACTAGAAGATACACTTATAGCAACCAGAAGCCATTAATTAAAACGATGTCAGTTTTCTGTGGATAGCTGGGGTCAAGTGGGGAAAATTTTAATGTTCCGTTACATGAAAAGCAAATGTTCACACATTATGTAAGGCACCCACAGACCGACTGAGTATGTTCATATTGTGTGACCTTTATTATTTATTGAAAAGATACACCTAGCAGGACTCTCAAGAACTGAGGGAGTAGGAATAGTGGAAAAAGAATAGCTGAGTATCACCAAGTGAGCCCACTTTGAAGGCAGCAACAAATATGGCCATTGTTTCATCTTTTCTTCCCTCTGAAGTCTTTGCTGATCTGAAATGAGAGCACTTGACTAAGAGTCAGCAGAATTGGGCTCCTATGTTATCTCTTAAACTTAGGAGCTCTGTCCTTGAGCAAGTAGCTTATTCTGTCTGCATCCTTAATGTCATCATATATGAAATGGGAAGGAATTCATTTACATACTATATAGATTGTTCACAAGAAAAGGAACAAGACTGCATGAATGCAAATGGGTGTCAATGTCCACATGCTAAGACCAGAAGAAGTTGGCCAATGAGCACATGCAGAGAGTCGCCTGGCTGGTGGAAGAACATTGTTTTGGAGGGGAAGAGAACAGGAAGAAGTAGATCACTTTCTACTCCCTGGGCTGCACCCAAATAATAAGCTATTCCTTCTCCCCACCAAGGAGTCAAAACACAGTCCCTTTCATCCTTATGGACAGGGCGGTGTTTTCCTGAGGAATGAGTTTGTTTTCCTTGCTCAGGGAGAGGGCCCTCTGAGAACAGTTGGTGGGCTGAAGGGAGTGAGTAGCTATAAAGATGGGTGGGGATAGGATGAAGAGAGAGCAAGTACCCAGAGAAACAGCAGGTGCACCCATTTCAGGTGTGGCCGCTGGGAAGGGAACCCTTGATCAGTGACAGAGGGCTGGGTTCTGGGTCCTGTTCCAGAGAAGAATCCCAAAGAGGACAGAGGCACAATCCTGAGACATGGGTCCAGTTCCAGGCTGGAGGGCTCTTCCCAAGCCCAAAGAAAGAAGCTTCCACACAGTACACGATGTGCACATCATGTTTTGTCTATGTGTTTGCATCAGGTATTGTCTGTTGATCTGAGCACTACTGCTGGACTTCTAAAGTCTTCCCTAAATTTCAGGGATGGGAAGCCTGAGAAGAACATTTCCCCAGCTGATTTGTCACAGTTCTGGTTTAAATTTCACCAGTGAGAGGCACTTGAATGCGATTTGGAAAGTGCAAGGAAGGAGAAATCGTCGTTCTCCTTTAGAAGCAGTAAGTCGATGCATGGGCAGATGCCAAACATCCAAGTCCGGGAGAACAAATTTCGTTCTGGAGCAGCTGGAACCACAGATGGAAGTGGCCTCTCCTGGCTCCCACTTTTGTCAAGCTCCTAAAAGGCAGCTGAATTCCTCCCATCCTTCTAAAAATACGCATGCATCTAATTCCCTGTATTAAATTCCTACTTGATAAAACACTGCACCATAACTGGGACAGCAGCAAGGTTACTTCTTTTGTAAATTTGCATATAATTATGTTCACTGTGCAATTCACTTTCTTCTTTTAATCTCTGTATGTCTATCCTGAAGAATTCTATCCAATAAAAACAACTGAACTTAGGTGGCCTAGACTGGTGCTGGCCGAGGGGTTGTTAGAATTTGGTGGTCCACTAGTTTATCATGCTCATTTCATGACTTTTACTCTGTACCTAATCTGCAAGCATCCTTTTTATCATCAAGATGGAACACTGGTCCCTTACTTATCAGAAAATGGAACCATGAACTGCCACGATTCGGCACTTGTTGATGGGACATGCGATACCAGAGGCAGTTTGAATGGCTGGACTTTGCTGATGCCACCATTGGGCTTTGCATTGGGACCATGAGCTGCGAGCCGCCCCTGCAGCTGTGTCGACCATACAAGGTTTTCAGTCACCACCTCCTTGGAGCAAGAGATGCCCAAACATTTGTCCTCAGTGTGGCTGTCGCTATCCACAAGAGGATGGTTAGAAAGTTCCTGGGGAAAGACAATGAGAAAAAGGGAAGACAGAGGAGTGGAGAAAAAGAAGGGAGGGCCAGATGGACCCCCGGGGCCATTGTCCTGGTGACTCTACCAAGGCTCGGGGTAACTGCAGTTTCCTTGGGTGGGGGTGGGGCATCTACGATGGTCCTGATGCAGCTCCCAGAGCCACGGAGACTCTGCTTATTTTAGCACAGGGAAAGGCCGCAGCTTTCCATTCCTCGTGAATTTTATTCTACCATCAAAAGGAAATACACCAATATGATGAACATTCATCTTCTCCGTTCTGCTCACCATCCTTTTCCAAGAACTCATTATTGCTCAGTGAGACCCACTGCTCCTACCTGGGAACAGACAAGCAGAGCTGCTTTTGTTGTACCTGAAGGAACCACATTTGACTTTGAAGTTGGGTTTATTTTCACCACTTACGTCACAGGGAGGTGTCACTTTCTCCTTTTTAGATTCTTTGAGCTCTTTCTCTGCATTTATTCTAGATTCATAGCTTGTCACCTATTTGCATGGGGACAAGGGACACTGGATGATAGGTGAGACTTGATAGCCTCGATGAGCCTAGTGAAGGAGTTTGGAGCGGGTGTTGCTGGAAAGACTCGAGAGGACGACTGCAGGCCCAGTAAACCAGTGAACAGAAGAGGTTGGATGCATGGGGATGGAAGCTTGGAGGCATCCTAACCCATGCAGAAAGCGGGACAGTGGTGAGTCTGGGAGCAGGCGTGGTTAGAGCTCTGGGTGTTAATCAGACAGACAGGCAGGCAGTGAGGTGAGACAGGATTAGATGACCAAGGGCCAAGCAGATGACCACGATAGAGATCCAGTTTCTAGGACAGGGGTGTGAAAGCAACACTTGGTCTGAGCAAAGGCTGTGATCTGGCATTCAAGGTCAGAGTGTAAGTGGCCACTAGGGTAAAGAAATGAAGCTAAATGCCTTGAATGCTAAAACAAGAAGGAGGCTCAGGCCCGAGGTCAGGACAAGAGTGAAACCTGCAAGGATACAGGAAATAAGATTAAGGGACCAGAGCTTAGGAAGGAACTTTGTGGGTCCAGAGACCCAAGGACAATCCTGACTGGGCCTCCCCACGGAGTTACTTCAATAGGAAACCTCCTGTTTTCCTACAGGGGAAAAGAGGAACAATCTCATTTAAGGGACTTATTATTATTTTGTTTTTTGGTCTCTTGATTGTTTGTTCCCATCTGGACTTATCTTTTGAATGGAAAGCAGGGGACCTGCAGTGGGGGCCATCTCTTGACTGCTGAGGAAGAGGTGGCTGCGGTCAACTCAGCAGGGAGGTCTGGAATTGGTTTTGGTAGAAAAAATGTCCTACAATTAACATACTTGAGAACTTGGGCTTGCCCCATGCTGCACATTCTTCATGGCATTTGGAGACATAGGCCTTGGGGATTGTGGAAGGTGCTGGGATGTCACCTTGACTGTGGGAGAGAGGATGTGGGCAGGACCAAGCGGAAGCATTCCAGGGCAAGGCCCTGAGGTAGGAGGAGGCTCCAGAAGGGTCACCTGAGCACTCCGACCAGGTGTACTGAGCACACATTTGTTTCTCAGTCTAGAATTGAGTACATTGCATGGAAATATCCAGAGAACTGTTGTGAGTGTCAGATTTTTTCCTATGGATTTCTGAACAAAGGATTGAAGTCCCTGTTGGCCCCTATAAAGAGTCTACAGCTTCTGCTAACAACCATCTGAACCTACAAGTGGATCCTCCTCCAGTTCAGATGAGACTTGGCCCTGGCCAACGACTGCAGCCCTATGAGAGATTCTGAAACAGAGCACCCAGCTAAAATGTGCCCAGACTCCTAATCCACAGAAATCATGAGATTTTTTAAGTTGCTTTTAAAAAACAGAAAATAAAAGGAGTCTATGGCAAGATGGGAGGGTTTTGGCAGGTGGGTTGACACCAAACAAAAGAGGACACTTCTGGGACCCAGGAGGTAAGGGACAGCCAGGACCCCTGGTAGACTATACCTTGTGGGAACAGAAGGACAACTTCCAACAGCTTTCTGGGGACAGAGGGAGATGCCTGAGCAAAAGAAAAACTATTGTGCACCAAATAGTGATGGATTCTTGGATGTCTCCAGGAAAAACTGCAGTTGAGGAAACTTTGGTCTCATGTGAATGTGCTACAGGTAAGAAAAGGAAGGGCACAGGGAGGGGGTGAGAGAAATAGGCAGGAAATAGGGAGTCCTATCCCACTGCAGCCTCTCTATGTACTAGAGAGTGGAAGAAGATAGGAACTCCCCCCAGATTAAGGAGCACTTCTCCCTTGCTTGGAAAAGAAAGAGACATGGACAGCTGCAGAGAGTCAACAAAAACTGGCTATAGATGTAACACCTTTCCACCCAGAAAACCAAAGAGGATCAAAAAGAACTATCGGCAGAAGCCTATAAATACTCACTACCACAGACCATAGTAAGAAAGCAAGAGAATTTATAATGGGCATATAAAAAGATTTGAATAAATGGAAAGACTGTCCATGATATTGGCAGGGAAGGCTCAATAGTTTAATGATATTGATGTTCTCCATGCTAACCTTTACATTTATTACAGTGTTCCAAATTTTTCAGAATATTTTTTTGGAACTTGATAAAATTAGCCTAACTTGCATCTAGAAGAAATATGCAAATAAAAATCCATGTGAGAAATCTAGGACATTTTTGAAAAAGAAAAAACAATGAGGGGAGGAGTGTGTATGAGATATTAAAACATATTAGGAAGAGATAAACTTCTAGTATGCACGGTCCTGATGCCAGACAGACAGTGCAAGAGAGAGAGGGATAAAAAATGGATTTCAACAGACACATTTCTTTCATAGACTATAAAGGAATTAAAGTTAGTGGGAAAAGGTTGGGCTAGGAAATAAATGGCTTTAGTACAGTTGGGTAACTGTGTGAGCTGAGGTGATGACGACAGTGATGATGATGATAACAGCGAACATGTATTGACTAATTGCTATGCCAGGCACCATAATAAATGCTTTCTATGAACCATCTTATTAAATCATCACATTACTCCCCTTATTTCATTTGCTTCCCATATGAGGAATCTGTGGTTCATGCAGGCTAAGTAATTTTCCTGGAGTAACACAGACAGATGGTGTGTGTCTGGGGTATGCACTCAGCCCACTCTCTTAACTGATGATTTCTACTACTTCTCCTTTATTTTTCTGAAGTGAAGTTCAAATTTAATAAACCTTAATACATAAACAATAGGATTTAAGTTCAAAGGGTTTAAAGATGGTAGCATAAAACCAGCATTAGAACAGTATGGAGGTTTCTTAAAAAACTAAATATAGAATTACCATATGACCCAGCAATACCACTCCTGGGCATATACCCAGAGAAAACCATAATTCAAAAAGACACATGAATTTGTAAAGCAATTATACTCCATTAAAGATGTTTAAAAAAAAAAGACACATGCACCCCAATGTTCATTGCAGCACTATTTACAATAGCCAGGTCATGGAAGCAACCTAAATGCCCATCAACAGACGAATGGATAAAAATGATGTGGTACATATATACAGTGGAATATTACTCAGCCATAAAAAGGAACGAAATTGGGTCATTTGTAGAGATATGGATGGACCCAGAGACTGTCATACAGAGTAAAGTAAGTCAGAAAGAGAAAAACAAATATTGTATATTAATACATATGTGTGGAATCTAGAAAAATGGTACAGATGAACCAGTTTGCAAGGCAGAAATAGAGACACAGATGTAGAGAACAAACATATGGACACCAAGTGGGGAAAGCAGGGGTGGGTGGGTGGTGGTGCTGGGATGAATTGGGAGATTGGGATTGACATAAATACACTAATATGTATAAAATAGATAACTAATAAGAATCTGTTGTATAAAAAAAGAAAACAAATTTTTTTAAAAAACAGCATTTCTTTTCTTCCTGGAAATCATAAAATAGCAAATGGGAGAAAGAGAAATAGAAAATGCAAACTCTTTTATGCATGAAATTAGGAAATAGCTAAAACTTCAACCACAAAATAGGTGATGGGGCAGCCAACAGTGTACACTGAGCAAAGGTACATGCATGGTGCTAGGGAGTGTTCTAATCTCATACTTTTACAGATACCTGTCCAGTTTTCCCAGCACCACTTATTGAAGAGGCTGTCTTTTCTCCACTGTATATTCTTGCCTCCTTTATCAAAGATAATGTGATCATATGTGCATGGGTTTATCTCTGGGCTTTCTATCCTGTTCCATTGATCAATATTTCTGTTTTTGTGCCAGTACCATACTGTCTTGATTACTGTAGCTTTGTAGTATAGTCTGAAGTCAGGGAGCCTGATTCCTCCAGCTCTATTTTTCGTTCTCAAGATTGCTTTGGGTATTCAGGGTCTTTTGTGTTTCCATACAAATTGTGAAATTTTTCGTTCTAGTTCTGTGAAATATGCCAGTGGTAGTTTGATAGGTATTGCATTGAATCTGTAGATTGCTTTGGGTAGTAGAGTCATTTTCACAATGTTGATTCTTCCAATCCAAGAACATGGTATATCTCTCCATCTATTTCTATCATCTTTAATTTCTTTCATCAGTGTCTTATAATTTTCTGCATACAGGTCTTTTGTCTCCTTAGGTAGGTTTATTCCTAGATATCTTATTCTTTTTGTTGCAATGGTAAATGGGAGTGTTTCCTTAATTTCACTTTCAGATTTTTCATCATTAGTGTATAGGAATGCAAGAGATTTCTGTGCCTTAATTTTGTATCCTGCTACTTTACCAAATTCATTGATTAGCTCTAGTAGTTTTCTGGTAGCATCTTTAGGATTCTCTATGTATAGTATCGTGTCATCTGCAAACACTGACAGCTTTACTTCTTCTTTTCCAATTTGGATTCCTTTTATTTCTTTTTCTTCTCTGATTGCTGTGGCTAAAACTTCCAAAACTATGTTGAATAATAGTGGTGAGAGTGGGCAACCTTGTCTTTTTCCTGATCTTAGTGAAAATGGTTTCAGTTTTTCAGAAAAAAAGCTCAAAGTGGATTAAAGGCCTAAATGTAAGGCCAGAAACTATCAAACTCTTAGAGGAAAACATAGGCAGAACACTCTATGACATAAATCACAGCAAGATCCTTTTTGACCCACCTCCTAGAGAAATGAAAATAAAAACAAAAATAAACAAATGGGACCTAATGAAACTTAAAAGCTTTTGCACAGCAAAGGAAACCATAAACAGGACCAAAAGACAACCCTCAGAATGGGAGAAAATATCTGCAAATGAAGCAACTGACAAAGGATTAATCTCCAAAATTTACAAGCAGCTCATGCAGCTCAATATAAAAAAAAACAAACAACCCAATCCAAAAATGGGCAGAAAACCTAAATAGACATTTCTCCAAAGAAGATATACAGATTGCCAACAAACACATGAAAGAATGCTCAACATCATTAAGCATTAGAGAAATGCAAATCAAAACTACAATGAGATATCATCTCACACCGGTCAGAATGGCCATCATCAAAAAATCTAGAAACAATAAATGCTGGAGAGGGTGTGGAGAAAAGGGAACACTCTTGCACTGCTGGTGGGAATGTGAATTGGTACAGCCACTATGGAGAACAGTATGGAGGTTCCTTAAAAAACTACAAATAGAACTACCATATGACCCAGCAATCCCACTACTGGGCATATACCCTGAGAAAACCATAATTCAAAAAGAGTCATGTACCACAATGTTCATTGCAGCTCTATTTACAATAGCCAGGACATGGAAGCAACCTAAGTGTCCATCATTGGATGAATGGATAAAGAAGATGTGGCACATATATACAATGGAATATTACTCAGCCATAGAAAGAAATGAAATTGAGTTATGTGTAGTGAGGTGGATTGACCTAGAGTCTGTCATACAGAGTGAAGCAAGTCAGAAAGAGGAAAACAAATACCGTATGCTAACACATATATATGGAATCTAACAAAAAAAAAAGTTATGAAGAACCTAGGGGCAAGACGGAAATAAAGACACAGACCTACTAGAGAATGGACCTGAGGTTATGGGGAGGGGCAAGGGTAAGCTGTGACAAAGTGAGAGAGTGGCATGGACATATATACACTACCAAATGTAAACTAGATAGCTAGTGGGAAGCAGCCGCATAGCACAGGGAGATCAGCTCGGTGCTTTGTGACCACCTAGAGGGGTGGGACAGGGAGGGTGGGAGGGAGGGAGACGCAAGAGATATGGGGATATATGTATATGTATAGCTGATTCACTTTGTTATAAAGCAGAAACTAACACACCATTGTAAAGCAATTATACTCCAATAAAGATGTTTAAAAAAAAAAGGTACATGCAGAAAGACAAGGCGAGATGGACCACGGCTGGGACTCTGAGCAAGCATCAGCAGCGTATGCATCGTGAAAGCGGGGAGCACATCTGAGGGGCAACAGACATCAGCGACCATGGTGTGCACAGGGCGGGTGAGGCAGCAACTTCTCTGGACCTGCTGTGTGTCTTAGATCAGTGAAGGAGGGTTCAGGGAGGAACCAGATACTTGCACAAAGCAATCTGTTCCTGGGGATATGCATTTCTTCAAATGTGAGCACTCAAAAGGAAGCCAGGATCTAGCAAAGATACTACAAGGAAAATGGAAGAATAAAATAGAGACAGAAATCTATAATGAAATCTCCTCAGAAGAACGCCATGATTGAGATGAAAGCTGTGAATAAAATAGCTACTTGTCTATGAAGCAAGAGCTCAAGAGAGAATGAAATGTGAGCTGGCGGAACTGGAGAAAGAAGGGAAAATATTAAATCACAAATATGAAGGCAAAATTGGAGACAGCACAAAGGAGAACAGACTTTGTGGGGAAAAAGATGTAGAGAATAAACATGAGAAAATATCCAACAAAGTAAAATGGGAGTAAATCAGTTAAAAAATCAGAGAGAAAATGACACCCTCTGGAAGACAGGTGAAGGGAATCTGATGGCCCCGTAGTCAGAGACCCAGGTCACCATGCTACCTCCTAGGCAGAGGCAGAATATCCGGATCTTAAAGGAACAAAGACAGAAATCTATTGAGCACCTTAAAATGTTTTCAAAAATACCTGGGAACAAATCTGGAAATTAATTCCATAACTTTGTTGACATGTTGCAAAAAAGATGACTTCTGCACCCTAACCCTTGAAAAGACCCAAATTGGTGCCAGGTGTCACCCACCCCCTTCTCTCGGAACAAAGTCAGTTCATTCTGTTGTCTTAGTTTGTATATTTTCTGTGACTTGAGATAAACTTTGAATATACACACCCACAAATGCAAAGCACAGAAGAGAACAAATATTACAGACATGATTCGAGAAGAATTTTCTTACATAAAAGATGATTTGAATCTACATATTAAATAGGCACATGACACATCTGGGGGAAAAGTGACCCCACATGCATAACATCAAGGCATAGACTATACATTTACTGGACTTCAAAGTCAGCTCTTCGGTGCATGCAGGCAAAAAAAAAAAAAAAAGAGTCATTTCTAAGGAGAAATCAGGCAGCTTCTGTTGCCTCCCAGGAAATAATGCAAGCTACCAACTCCTACAAGCTAAACTCTCTTTATGTGCAAAAAGGCAAGAGGCAAGCCATTGTGAAGAACGAACCTGGAATATTCCTCGCTGGAAAACTGTAGCTAAAGGACTAGCATTGAGCAGGGGATCAATCGAACACAGAACTGAGGTGATACCAAAGTGGGGCATACACTGGCTGAGCAGAACGTGGAAGGGATAAGCCCTGACCATGGAGAAGGCATTTATTGATAAAAAATTAGGATACTTAGAAAATGTATCATTGCGTATACTGAGAATTCGGTTGTGACTACAGAGAATGAGGCCCAAACTTCTGATCTTGACCCTGGGCCGATTTGCTCTCCTGACATTGCTCTGTCTCAGTAAGTGGCACTTCCACTGTCCTCAAAGACCCGGGCATCCTGTTGGACTGCTCCCTTTCTCTACGACATCCAGTCCATCAGCCAGATGAATTCAGAAATCAACTGCTCGTCCCTTGACAGCTTGTCCAGGCCACATCACAGCAAAGTCCTGCTAACCGGCCTCCAGATGCAATTCCTGCCTTCCACCTAGGGCCGACAGGGTCCTTTGAAAACTCTAGGCAGAGCACATGGCATCTCTTAATTACTCCAATAGCCTGCTAAGTTCTGGTGTCCGCAGGGTAGCAGAAGAAAGGAGAGCGCCGCTGTCACAACTCTGATCCACTGCCTGCATTCCCCCCGCCCACCCCCGCCAGGCAAAGCCACATCTTTAAGGTCATCGATGAGGAATCTGACCTGCTGGGACCTCCAGAACCTCCTTTCACTCCACTGCAGTGAGTGAGCAGGACCCAGCTCCATTGTCCACCTTGGTGCTTCTGGAACATTCCAGGTATAAACACACTTCTGCCCCGGCTTTGACCCCTTGACCTTCAGTGCTCCCCCCAGATATGCACATGGCTCATCTCCCATTTCTTTTAAGTTTCTGCTGAAACATTACCTTCTTCTGGGGCCTCCTCTGATAACCCTATTTTAAATATAAACTACTCCCCACTGCTCTCCCACTCTCTACACCAGGCATGCCCTGACTCTTGTCCTTGGACATTCCTCTGACCAAAGCATTCCTGGAGGTCAGAAGTGGCCCTATTCCTGGATGGCCAGAGAGCAAAAGATGTGCAGTCAGCCCCTCTTTCCCCTTTAGCAGCTAACAAGGGGATGGTCCAGGTCCCCAGGACAGCAATTGAAACCCACTTCCTCCACTATAAATGACATACATTTGCTTAGCTATAGATTTCTGTGAGCGCAGGTAAGGCCCACCATGGTATTAAACCCTGATTTTTTTTTTTCAAATCTCTTTTTGACAAGAAACCTTGTTTGTTCGTGTAAAAAAAAAAAAAACTCAGGAGACAGAATTGAATGTCTTAGACTTTGTGTATCCAGACCCAAGGTCAAAACTGTAATAACATTATTTTTCAGGAAAGATTGTTTCATTTCTGCAATAGCTGCCCTTAAACCACTGCAATTTACTCTGGAATTCTGAAGCTTCAGGATTAAATTGCATCTCTTGGAGAAACAGCCTGAGTCTGGGTGTGTGTGTGTGTGTGTGTGTGTGTGTGTGTGTGTGTGTGTGTGTGACATAGAAGAACTGCACTTATGCTCTTAGTGACTATTTGATTATGGGAAACATATTCTATAAGCAAGGCTAAATTTTTCTTAAGAAACATCTTTGCTACTTGCATGATTAAAATAATAATATACCATTTCCCCTATTCTATTGAAAAATATTAAAAAACCAAGCATAATACCTGGCATTATTCTCATCGTAAGAAACAGGCACTACTATAAACTGTGGGAAGGAGTGTAGATGAAAAAAGTGATGACAAGTGGCCGATACATATTGAAATCTATAGAAATTGCTTACTCTTTGAACCACAATTCTACTTATAGGAGTTTATCACCAGAGAGAAAATGGACACATGTACAGAGATCAATGAGATAGAAGTCACTGTGACATTTTTACGATAGTGAAAAACTGGGAAAAAACACAATATCCAACAGTAGTGTTGGACACACCTGGTTGCCCAGCACCCATCCTCCCCCTTAGTGAAACAGCCTGGGTTGTAGTCACGACGGCCGTATGCTTAGCTATAACACAACTTGTAGAACCCCTGTGGCGAGGGCTGACCTGGCCGGTGAGACACGAGCAGAATTGATTTATCACACAGTCTGGAGAGGTCCTTAGAGGGAACTGACTCAGGTGGGTGTGAGAGCCTTATCTCTGTGGTCTTCCTCGTCCATGGAAACGTGCAAGTGGCCACTGGACCTTAGTAGCCATTGACTGATGGTGGGAGATGCTTTCGAAGAGTGACAGAGAGATAGATGTAAACAGTGTGGGTCCCTGATGACTCAGGGGAGAAAAACTAATCCTGCCCTATCTACTCCCAGATTCCTCTTATGAGAAGGAGTAAACCCTTGTGGCACTAAGTCAATGAATTCAGTCCTAACAAAGGCAAGAGAAGTTAGATGTATTTATGGATGTATGAATAGAAACTCAACAGAGACATTAAAAAGTCACAGTGAGCACCCATATTTGTTGCCATGGAAAGACATTCATACCTATTATTAACTGAAGAAAGGAGGTTGTAGATCAGGAAGACTCACATGCTCGCAATTTTTTAAAAAGCACAAAATTATATGTATATCTACAGATATATATATTTGCCAGGGAGACAGTCTGAAAAGCTAGATGAAAGTTTACAGTATCAGGACTTCCCTGGCAGTCCAGTGGTTAAGACTTCACCTTCCAATGCAGGGGGTGTAAGTTCAATCCCTGATCAGGGAACTAAGATCCCACATGCCTCATGGCCCCCAAAAAAACAAAACCAAAAACATAAAACAGAAGCAGTATTCTAACAAATTCAATAAAGACTTTAAAAATGGTCCACATCAAAAAAATATCTTAAAAAAAAAAGTTTGCAGTATTTATCTTTGGTTATCTTTGAGTGATGTTTTTAAAGGGGGATTTTAACTTTTAAAAATTTGTTTGCTGCAATTTTTAAATTTTTCCTTAATGATTTTAAATTGCATATCAAGTTCAAAGGTAAAAAGGCTTCTATAATTTAATTTGCACATCAGTGATGGGAAGGAATGAGATGTCTGTAACACCCATAACAGACAAAGGGTTATTTAATCTATGAAAAACACTCTTTCAAATAAATGAGACATGGAGATGAGTGTGAGAGTAACATGAATGAGAAATTCTCCAAATGGGAAAATGAAATGGTCTGTAAACAAAGGCTAAAACATTTTCAACATCATTAGTAATCTAAATTTGTAAATTAAGACAGGAATTTGTAAATTAAAACAATTCACCCATCACATAATAAAGACTAAGGAAAAAAGGATACTATCTAGTTGGCGAGGGTGCAATACATACACAGCTTCATACTACTGGTCAGTGTGTAAATTGCCCTAATATTTTCCAATGTGTCCTGGTCCAGTGCAGACCAAGAGCCTTCGGTGTGATCACAGTATTTCACTTCTAGGGATTATACAGACATTTCTCCAAAGAAGACATACAGATGGCCAACAGACACATGAAAAGACACTCAACATCACTAACTGTTAGAGAAATGCAAATCAAAACTACAATGATGTATCACCTCACACCGGTCAGAATGGCCATCATCAAAACGTCAACAGACAATAAATGCTGGAGAGGGTGTGGAGAAAAGGGAACCCTCCTACACTGTTGGTGGGAATGTAAATTGGTGCAGCCACTATGGAGAAGAGTATGGAGGTTCCTTAAAAAAAAAAAAAAAAAAAAGGAAAAGAAAGCAACCACACATACGCACATTGAACTAACACACGAGGATGTTCACTTCTGCAGTGTTTGTAATAGTGAGAAATGGAAAACAACCCAAGAGAAAGAAAGAACATCCACACAATGTCAAGCATTAGAAATAATTTTGAAGAAGATAAGCATCATGGGAAATGTTTGTAACATCTATATAAACTCCATGCACATTGATATAAAGCACATTAAATCAAATGGATGCTATTTGTTTCCATGTAATGCAACATAGGGCTACAAGTATGGCCCCAAATAAAAAGTCACGTGGGCAGATACCCTGAATAACGGGCTTTTATTTTGGGATAAAGTGCTTTTCACATGGACAATGTATGTGGCATGCTACAGGGGAGTAATCTCAGGGATTTAAAACAAAGTTAATTGATTCTCCCCCTAACCAAATGGTATCTATCCCTCTCTCTCCTCCCTCTGCTCCTCCACCCTAAAGGAAATACACCAAAAGGAACTGTGGCAAGTATGCCGTTTGTTTTTCTCTGATTGCTGTTACTTTCACAATAAGAAAATGCAACACAGTATATACCTTAAGTCTTAAGATTGTTAGGGAAAAAAAACATGATTTATTTATTTGTTGTTTGTTCATCCTATCAGTATATATTTGGCCCTCACCTGTTTAATAAATTACTGAAGGAAGTTATGTGAATGAGAAAGGAAAGAGTATTTCCAACACGTTCGTAAGCATAGCTAAGGAAACTTTCCTGGAGAAGGTGATAAGATAGAAATAAATTATTTTTACCATGTCTAGAATGGTTCCCTCATTAGTTTTCAACACTGCTCATTTTAATTTATGTAATGTTTACAGTGTTACCTTAATACTGGGAAACATTGCTTTGCCTTTGAAGAGAAAGCAAGATTAAGGGTGAAATTTTGCTTTTAAAAAGAGACTACCAAGGAGATGATAGGTAGTTTTTTATATCTATGGTATCTAGGTAAATAAAACAACCAGTAGTTTTATTTTAACCTTCTAAAGCCACTTACCCTTACTTATCTAAATACTGGGGAAATAATTTTCCAACAATGAGTAATTCTGACAATTTATACTTGTTTTTCCATGTGTATGGGCTTGCAGGGGTCCCCAAGCAGATCATGGTCATCCAACATAGGTAGTCAAGGTAGAGCTTTCCCAGGTAGTCAAGGTAGAGCTTTCCCAGGTGCTGAAATAACTTACATAAACTGCCTCCCCTACCCGGTCTTTCCAAGGGCATGTTATACAAGAACATTTCATGGCCCAAATGAAAACACTTAGGTGGGTTACTAGGGGTGTATGTGAAGGATGGATACACTTGGTGGAGGTGGGGACGTATATATTTGTAAGAAACATCTGTGCAAGAAATGCTCATCTCATCCTTTAGAATATAACATACATTTGGTAGATAACAAGCAAATCAAGTAACTTCATACCTTTAGAGAATTTCCACACGATGGTGGGTACAGGATAACCCTCAGCTGAGCAATTGAGGATGACAGGCTTGCCATAAATCCCGTCTTGGTCCCGTGGCTGAACCACAAACTTGGGAGGAACTGAAAAGAGAGAAATGCCACCAGTAATTCAGACAAGACTGCAGATTATTAAAGCTGTGATTTTAAGAAATCCAAGAACTTTAACAAGCATGAAAGTACAAAGAATGCTTTACATATATGTGAAAATAAAGCAGAGGATTTGTAATTAGGGGCCAATTAAGGAAGCAATTTCAGTGCAGGTGATTTTTCTTATTATATCAATGATCTGATGCAGATGGAAGTTGCTTTGCACTGGACTTTGGAGTGTGGCAGCTTGACTAAACCAAGGGAATGTGACATTCTGTTTTTGATCTGTTATGGAAGATCTTCGGGGATCCATTCTTGGGTATGAAATGTTTTTAAAGCATCCAATATCTATTCTTCCTCTAACAGGAGATGAAGGGAGAATTAATAGTCTCTTCCTAAAGGCAGTAAAGAACACAACATGGTATTGAACATTTCCTAAAAATCTGATGAAGACACATAGACCATTATTTCTGACATCAGTACCCTTCTGAGCCAAAAAGGGACTATGGAAACGAGTTGAAGGGAGGTGCCGTGAAGGTTTTATAGAGTACCGATTTGAAAAAAAAAAAACAAAACAGATTAAGTAACTGCTTATTTGGTGAGTTTTGTGAGATGCTGAAAGAAACACCAGCCCTACCCAAAATATACACATGCACTCTGCTTAAAAAGTACCTGCCAAGAGAACATAAATGTTTTGAGTTGTTCTTGTGATTTTAAGAGTATTCAAGTCTTCTCTTAAAGAGAAGATGCAGATTCTTCTAAGAAAGGTAGCATCTAAAGGTCTTAGGATCCAGAAATCTTTTCCAGCAGATCAGTGACTAATTACAGGATGGATTTTCAATGAGACTGTCACGAGACTAGGTGAGAGGACATAGACTATGTCCACCATATATCAGATACTTAGCAAATGGGGGAGTTCTTCCCCTCCTTTCCACAACTCCTGATAAGGCTAATCTTTTCTGCATTGCAATTTCCAGAATTCTTCATTTTGAGGCAAAAATGTGGTCCTTTGTGTTAAAGATATATAGGAATTCCAGCCACCACATGAAATGGACTGGGTAGAAGTTTAGAGTCTACACTAGCTAGGATCTTAGGAGCATGTTGAAATGGTGAGCCATAGTGAACATCACTTTGCCCATCAAACAGCCAAGGAGGGGGGAATGAAATCAAGACAAGAAGCAGCTAGAGATGGAACTCACTGCTGTGTTTCTGGAAGAAACAACAGAGAGTGATGACTAAGAGCACAGAACCAAAGGCTAAACACCTGGATTTGATCTCCAACTTTGCTACTTCTAGGTTGGTCATCTTGTGTAAGCTGTCAAATGTTTCTTAGCTTCGATTTCCTTATCTGTAGACTGGGAACCCTTTTTTTTTTTTTTTTTTTGTGGTATGCAGGCCTCTCACTGTTGTGGCCTCTCCGTTGCGGAGCACAGGCTTCGGACGCGCAGCCTCAGCGGCCATGGCTCACGGGCCCAGCCGCTCCGCGGCATGTGGGATCTTCCCGGACCGGGGCATGAACCCGTGTCCCCTGCATCAGCAGTGGACTCTCAACCACTGCGCCACCGGGGAAGCCCCCTTATCACTTTTTAAAAATATATTTACATTCTATAGACTACATTTGTCTCAGAATACCACCTAAATGAAATAAAATTGCTCACTATGAAAAGACCCATTGGCTGTGCAAATTATTTAATTAAATAATGTGCACGTTGGAAGCTGTGTTTATTAATGATGTTAAAGCTGGACACACCTGCATTTACTAAATTAACCAACACTCCTACAACACTTCATATCTTCCAGGCACTTCTGACAACTTTTATAATCTTAATTCATGTTATCCCCGTACCAATGCTATAAAATGAGTTCCCAGGTCTTCCCTGGTGGCGCAGTGATTGAGAGTCCACCTGCCGATGCAGGGGACATGGATTCATGCCCCGGTCCAGGAGGATCCCACATGCCGTGGAGCAGCTGGGCCCGTGAGCCATGGCCACTGAGCCTGCGTGTCCGGAGCCTGTGCTATGCAACAGGAGAGGCCACAGCAGTGAGAGGCCCATGTATCACAAAAAAAAAAAAAAAAAAAAATGTGACAAGGTGTGTCTGTCTCATGGTGAGCAAATTATTCCTAGGAAGAAAATGCTGGAGATTTTATAGAGCAAAGTTTTCTAGTAAAATTAATCTAACAACCACAAGGGTAGATTGCAAAGTTTAAGGCATCATGTCAGAATCATTCTGCCCAGGGTGGAAGGTAAATATGCAATCATGTACATTCTATTTGGCTCAAATTCTGCTAAGAGCAAGGAATCTCTTGTCAAATGGGCAGGGTAGCTAATCTCTTGCATTTCCTCTGGAAGAATGTCTAATTATAATTGATCCATGATCCCTCCCCTCGATTTGGTTCTAATCCAAAGCAATATTATTTAAAAACCGATCACAGAGGTTTACATGGAAAATAACCACTGACATATTGTAAGTGTAAGGCAATTACTGAAGGAAATGGCCCATACAATTGAGAATTATCTTTCATATGCCCCTCTTTAATCTCCTTGTATCAGGTACTGATGATTCTTTCTTGCAAATGTGTCACATATCCTCAAATTCTCTTCATCTTCATTGCCGTGTCCTAGTCATGATGGGTAGACAGGGTGTGCGGTGAAGTTCCTCCGTCCATCTGGTTTCAGCACCGCAGGGTGGACAGCTCCATGCACTTTGCCAGGGCACCACACCAAGAACAGGAGTCTCTCTTTGCTGTCTCAGGGCCTTCTCTAAAGTAACAAACACTCACCTTCATGGGTGCAACCAGTGAGGGGTGGGCATCGGGATAAATGCCCTGCCTCTCCATCCTCCAATCCTATTGGACAACTCTAAGGTGTGCTCTATGTCTGTGCTTCTCAAACATCAGAGGGTGTCAGAATCACCTGAAGAGTTGATTAAAACCCACGTTGCTGAACCCTGTCCCTAGAAGTTTTGACCCAGTAGGTCTGAGGCAGGATCCAAGACACTGCCTTTTCTAATAAGTTCTCAGGTGACGCTGAGGCTGCAGATCCAGAGACTACTTTTGAGAACAACTGTTCTGTGTGATGCCTTGGAAGGTTCCCAGAAGGAATGAGTCCCAGTTGCCCACAGCAGCAACTAGCTCATTAAAGCAACTTTTACTTATTTTTCCCCTCCTTTCCTAATCTCATTTCCCTTCATTCTTTCACTCTGGGATCCAGGAATTACATCTCAAATAAGTGATCTACAGCCAGTCCTATACCTCACACTCTGCTTTCAGGGGGACTTAACCTGAGACAAGGCTAAAACTGGCTCTTATCTGGATTTATGAAACAGCTTCATAACTAGTCTACCTGCTACCTACTGGCCCACTCGAATGCATTCTGCACACAGTGGCCTGAAAGATCCTTCTAAGAGAGAAATCACATGATGTGACTTCCCTGCTTAAAATCATCAGTGCCTTCGCATTGTCCCTTGACACAACTGAAACCCTTACGATATTTTGAAGGCTCTTTATGACTTGGGTCCTTGCACTCCAGCTTCATCTCTTGACATTTCCTCTTGTAAGCTTTGCTCCAGTCTATCTATTCTCCAGCTCCCCCTGGGTCTTCACATAGGCTTCTGTATTTCTTTGTTTAACAAATTATCAGTTAGTAGTATTTACATCTCAGCTCAAATTTCACTTAGTGTGGGACACCTTTTCTGATGCTGTGGACAAGACTGAGTGCCTCCACAGAATCCTGCGTTATCATGTCATAGTCTTTACCACACGTTTGGTGTTGCTGGTTTAAATGCCCATCTCCCACAGCTGGCTGCACACCTGGGAGAACAAGAACCATGCCTTTCTTGCAGACCATCGCACCCCAGCACATGACACAGTGCTGGAACATAGAAAGTATTCTGCAAATATCTGTGGAATGGACAAATCAATAAATGGATATTATTGTTCCAGTTTTAAAGACTAGGAAACAGACCCTATCCAAAGTAGCATGGCTCAGTTAATAACTCAGATCAGAGTGACCTCAATGTACAAGGTCTTTGAGGAGTATGGGTCTAGAAGCACCATCTAACAGAAGAAAGCACAGAGCACTGCAGGAGGATTTTGGCCAACGAGATACAGAACTGGAGGTGGAAGGATGCAGAGCTGTCGGCACTGTCATGATTTTGGCCAAAACTTATGATAGGACCTAAAGACTGAAGACTCTGTATTGTCTCGGTTATAATTCCTCAAAGTTGCTGGTTTCCTTTTTTTTTTTTTTAAACTATATTTTGGTTTCCTTTTATTTGCAGAACACTTTATTTGTGGTGAACATATCCACCAATATAGTTGGCTTTCCAATAGAGAGACTTTTCCAGTGGGGATGAGGGTGATTAAAGAAATAGAAGGGATGGGTTCAACCAAATAATTATGTCGCATCCCCAAAAGGCAATGCAGGCCACTGTTGCCATACATTTCTATGAATCATAATTGCATGCACGCACATGCAATACTCCTGTCCCCCTAAAAAGAGTCACATGAGATGTATATGTTCTAAAATACCCAAATCCTGTCATAGGACCCATGTAGCCTGACACTATCTGAAGTCTTGAAGGGATTCCTTTGAGAGAGTTGCCTGCTTCATGATGCTTAAGATGAGGGTTGTTTAAAATATGTGATCTTTGGCTTTGGTCTGTTTATTAAAGGGAAGAATTATTTTTGCTGTTTTTAAGAGAGGAATAGGACAGGTAAATAATAGGACAGGAATTTTTCAGTGTTAGGTGCAGTCCAGTGTTTTATGTTTGGAACTCATGGCCTCTAAGTAGCTATATATTTCCAAAGAATGGATGTAGGTTTCACTATCTGTCAACAGGGACAGAGATTCAGTTTTATTGAAGGTAAACCGGAAGCTACTTGGTGGTGGCAGCGGAAGATGGGGGTCCTGTGTAGATAAATATTGCCATTCTCTGCTGTATGGCATTTAGTCAAGATAGTAATTGATCAAAGTCTAGGTAAGAGTTAATTTATGACACTGGAAACTAACCTCCAGTGGCTTCCTGTCATACCCAGAATAGATAACCGCCCCCCACTTCTCTCCTACTGAACAGTGAGCACATTGGTCTCTTGCTGTACTTTGAACCCACAAAACCCACTCCTGACTCAGGGTCTTTGTACCTGTTTGTCTCTCTGCCTGTAACTCGCTTCCTACAGAGAGACCTGTGACTCACTCCCTCACTTTGGTCAAGTCTCTTTTCAAAAATCTCTTCAGAAAGGCTTACCCTGTGCATCTGAAAATTCCATTCCCTTATCACTGTCAATCCTCCTACCAAGCTTTACTTTTCATACCACAGGTAGACACCTGACATCATTTGTGTGTTCATTGCCTCTCTCCTGCTCTGAAAAATGTAAGTTTTTTTTTTAACTTTTTACTTTATATTGGAGTATAGTTGATTAACACTGTTGTGTTAGTTTCACGTGTACGGCAAAGTGATTCAGTTATACATACACATATGTATCTACTGGTTTTCAAATTCTTTTCCCATTTAGGTTGTTACTAAGTTTTATGGGGCAGGGACTTGCTCTCTGTGTGTTGATCACCATGGTACCCCCAGCACTCACAGCATCTATTATAAAATAGGTGCTTGACAAGTATTTGTTGGAAAAATGAATGGATGAATGAAGCAAAATGATAGCATGACTATAGTATCATAAATTGGGTCCACAAACAGCAACTAGATAGTGGCCTTGTATAAGTTTTCTTTTTCCTGCCAAATAAAGGTCAAGTAAGGGCTTTTTAGATAATGTGTTTGTTTCACTGTGTGCCAGCTCACCATTAAAAGCCAGAAACAACAGACCCGTCATAAGATATAAAGAAGTGTAAGAAAACTGACCTTGGAATTGCAGATAGGAAATCACAGTGCTGGTAGCTTTCCTCGCAGCGGTGCTGAGCAAATAATAGAACCAAAGGGCAGGCGTGTTTTGCCATTAAGTTCAGTCCTTTCCCTCAAAATGGCTTCATCTATGCCAAGGTCACCCAACTGAGTGTGACATTAGGGTGATCATCCTTCCACTGCCAGTGTAAGTCATGAGGCACGTGCATAAGTGCCAAGGGTTTTTTCTTTTAACTTCTTATGATAACAGAGAATTTCTTTTAAATTAAGTCTTCATAAATCTTCCCAGTGACCCAAACTATAAAAATGTGCTTCGCTTTACAATGGCCCAAAGTCCTATGACTCTGGTGTAAGGAATAACCAGGAACTGGGTTCCCAAATTCCATTTCAATCCTACCCTTTTATCCTATACCTCAGCCTTAACGTCTCAGGTATCACCTCTACCTTCCACACACAATTTATCCCCCACTGCTTCAGCTTCTGCAAAAATATATTGCACTATTACCTTTTTGACTGTATTCCCTAGGCCACCATTCTAATTAATTGCCTGATACTTGGGATTACCCCCAGCCTCTTCTATGTAATGTGTCCTCAATCATGTACCAAAGTCATGCAGATGTGAGTGGAAGGAAGGGAGAAACAGAAGAAGAGCCGGAAAGGGAGTTACCACCTGCTGGCTTATTATGTGCCAGGTGCTGTGATAAATGCATTCTTTTTTTTAACCCTCAGAAAACCTCTAGTAACAATTCTCCCATTTTAGGAATAAGAAAATTGGGGTAAAAATAGCTTAAGGAATTTACTCAAGATCACACAGCTAATAGGTGTCCAAATTGTGATAGGGATGGAAGGAAAAAGAGAGGCGAGGGGAGCAGGGATGGGGTCTGCGGGGTCAGTTGACAGGCCAAGGGGTCTTCCCTGGGTTCCCTTATCTGTAGAGACACAGCCCACTGACTGCTATCAGACTGGTCTCCCACCCCCAAAGGCAATCAGTTCCAGGACTTCTGAGGTTCCCCATCACTTCCTACATCAATCATGTATTTGTTCAAGGCAACAAGCAGGCGGGCTAACTATGATAATGGCACAACAGCAGCTCTGCTTACAATAGCCAGGACATGGAGGCAACCTTAGTGTCCATCACATATGAATGGATAAAGAAGATGTGGCACATATATACAGTGGAATATTACTCAGCCATAAAAAGAAACAAAATTGAGTTATTTGTAGTGAGGTGGATGGACCTAGAGTCTGTCATACAGAGTGAAGTAAGTCAGAAAGAGAAAAACAAATACCGTATGCTAACACATATATATGGAATCTAAGAAAGAAAAAATGTCATGAAGAACCTAGGGGTAGGATGGGAATAAAGACACAGACTTACTAGAGAATGGACTTGAGGATATGGGGAGGGGGAAGGGTAAGCTGGGACAAAGTGAGAGAGTGGCATGGACATATATACACTACCAAACGTAAAATAGATAGCTAGTGGGAAGCAGCCGCATAACACAGGGAGATCAGCTCGGTGCTTTGTGACCAGCTAGAGGGGTGGGATAGGGAGGGTGGGAGGGAGGGAGATGCAAGAGGGAAGAGATATGGGAACATATGTATATGTATAGCTGATTCATTTTGTTGTAAAGCAGAAACTAACACACCATTGTAAAGCAATCAGACTCCAATAAAGATGTTAAAAATAAATAAATAAATAAATAATGGCACAGCCTCTGTGTCTTAACTGGTGCTGTTTATCCCTCACTGACCTCAGAAAACATGTCTGAATGCCTCTGTCCTCCTTCCACTCATTCATTAAATGAAGAGAAACTGGAGAGCCCTGCTACTATCTGGGTGCTAAGGACATAGCAATTGTTACCTGATTCAATTCTCTCAGCAATTCCAAGAGCTAAGTCTCATTATTTCCATTTTACAGATGACTCAGAGAAACTCAATCATGTTTCCAAAGTCATATAGAAAATGAACAAGCAAAAATGTGGACCTTGGTTTACTTACTGAAAGTTCCAGTGTTGTTGCTGTACTTTTTAAAATTAATTTATTTAATTTATTTACTTTTGGTTGTGTTGGGTCTTCACTGCTGCCTGCAGGCTTCTCATTGAGGTGGCTTCTCTTGCCATGGAGCACGGGCTCTAGATGCGTGGGCTCAGTAGTTGTGGCACACAGGTTTAGTTGCTCCACGGCATGTGGGATCTTCCCAGACCAGGGATTGAACCCGTGTCCCCTGCACTGGCAGACGGATTCTCAACAACTGTGCCATCAGGGAAGCCCTGTTGCTATATTTTTTTATTTTCTTTCTAGACTTTACTTATACATCAAGGCTGATGGCGCTCACTCCTTCCACGAAGTCTATCAAACGGCACTGACCTCTCCCTTATCAGAGGTCGTTTTGCTCTTGTCATTAGCAGTCTGTCACTTGGAGATGTTCCAACCACCCTCACTGAGACAAGGCAACTTCAAGGTCTCTGAACTCCTTATTCTATTTCCACTTTTCCCAAGCTACATCTCAGGCCGAAAACTTTAAAGCCCCTAAGAGGAAAACATTCTCTAATTTGAGTTAAAGATTTAAATAAAAATCCATATAATTATTCTCTAACATGGCTTGCTATTTTTAAGTGGGTTTTGTTTCTCCAACTATATCTTCGCATATTTTTCATGAATCAAAGGACAGATTATGTTCCAAAGTTAGTGAGTCTACAGTGTGCAGTATGGAACACTCTTCATTCCAAATGGCAATAATAAATAAGATTCTTCATTTTACCAAAAAAGATCTATTTAGCTTATCCAGAATGTGATCTAGCTGAAGTGGTGATAAAATTCCACCTCTTGACCATTCAAACTAAAATTTGAAATTCTGAGAGCAGCTGCCTGATCTCTAGCTATACAAGAAGAGAGGCTGTCACCCACGGCAGGCATTAGTCATGCAGGGAGAAAGTGCCCTGCTCCAATCATTGTGTACTAAGGGCAGAGGGGAAACAGATGAGTTGGTGAAATGTTCTACATCTGGAGCGACTCCCCAACCCAACACCCAGCACAGTCCTTGGCCAGAATTCTTGCACGTCTGTCCTCAAGGCTTCTCAAATATTGCCCTCACACATTTCCCTCACACAACTGGCCATTAAATCCTGCCAAGCATCTTCTGTTTTGCCCATCCTATGACCACCTTAGCTCCAGCCATCATCACTTCTCATGGGGACTACAAAGACCTCCCCTTCAGGCGTCCTACCTAGACTCATTTTATTCCAATGCATGACTCGTCCTGCCATGAACCATATGATTTTTCTGCTTTAAAACTTTCCATGGCCTCCAGACCTCTTTCATAGGACAGAAAGCCTTCAAGATGTGGACCAGACTTAGCTCTCAAGTCTCACCCTTCTTCATTTTGCCATTTTGCACACCATTCCCCCAGACACAGATGTATCTGCCCTGTCAAGCCCTCCTGCCACTGCAAGTAACAGACCTTCTTCCAGGAACACGATGTCTTCCTTCCTCTCCTCTTAACTACTTGCTATATTTTCCAATCCTTCAGGATTTCTCCCTCCCTTCTGGAATCTGCCTCATTCCCACTGGAGCAGGAGTTCTCAGTGGGAGGAAATGAGCTTTCATCATCCCAGTGACTCTACCCCAAGGACTGGCAGTTAGGAGTATGTGCTAAGTCCTTTGTTGCTTCATGATGCAATAAGGGAAAGATGAAGCAATGAAGGACAGAGCAAATGCAGTCATTTGGGAGTGGGTGTAAAAGTTTATATCTATCCATTGATATTTGGAAGACATAAAGCTTAGTGATTTTTTTGTTTTCTTTTGCAGACAAGTAAGACACAAGAAACTACTGAACTCATGGGACTGTTAAGTTTTTGAAAAAAGCAAGTAAAATAATGATTGCTACAGACAAGGACTTTAAAATAGAGGAAGCTTCATTAGAGAGTTAAGGTTATCTTGTAACCCTTATCTAATTAATTCATTTTAGCCATTGCCATTCCAACTGTAATTAAAAGAAGAGTAGGCCCAGAGAAAGCTGCCTTGACTTTATTAAGGTTTATTTAAAGGTGATTATTTTCTGAAATCAGCATGATGATCTATTATGGTATCTATGCAACATGAGCTCAAGAATTGGCCCAGGTTTAAATTTTAATTCAATGAATCATAAACCCATCTCCATTGTAGCATGGGCTAAGGAAAGTTGTGTACCTTATGTGCCTTATATATTCCATTAAATAGAATTAACAAAGAGATATGTTTACTAAAAGTTATGTTGAAGTTAGAATATTTTCTGTATGTGTTATAAAATATGATACAGCCCGTGAGGAAGGAGTGCGAATAAGAGCTTTAACTTTAAATCATTGAGCCTTAATGCCAGAAGGGAAACTACTCTTTATTGAGGCCAGCCACTAACCTGTGACACCTATTTCATGCAATGTCTTTCAAAATATCATTCGGCTTTTGATAAATGATATCTCCTCCATTGTCAGGAAAGTTAATATTTTGTGAAGGAAATTATTTCATTTTTGAAGAATTTTGAATATTAGAAAATTTACACTTAAATTTTTAACAAATTGAGGTGCAATTTATATACAGTAATATTCACAGGTTTTAAATGTACAGTTCGATAGATTATGCAAAAATCTGTAAAATCGACACCCTATGATGTGCTATGGCATGGTTCTTTCTTTGTGCTTATTTCACTTGAGCTTCATTAATCATTTTGACCAGTAGATTTATACTTTTCACCACATTTGAAGATTTTCAAGTCATTACTATTCAGATCTATGCTTTTCCTGCCCTTCTTTCTGAGGCTGTAACTATATTTATATTGGACTCCTTGACATTACTTCAAGCTCACTGAGGCACTGTTTGCCATTTTAAGTCTTTTCTCTCTCTAAAAAATTTGGATATTTTTCTCATGCCCTCTTTTCAAGTTCAGTTATCCTTTGTTCTGCAGTATCCAAGATCCCACTTAATATATCTAATTAATTTCTCATTTCAGATATTGTGCTTTTCAGATCTAGAATTTCCTTTTGGTTCTTTTTAAAAAATGTTTTATACTTCTCTTCTTGCATTCCCTATGTATTCACTCATTGCACACATCTTTTCATTTGAATTTTTGAAAATGCTTATTATAGCTACTTTAAAACCCTGTCTGCTAATTCTAACATCTGTATGCCCATTAGGCTGCTTCTTTTCTTTTCTTTTTTTTCCTTTTATATATGGCTCACATTTTCCTATTTCTTCTCATAGCCAGTAATTATGTGCAAGGCATTGCAGATATGCTATGATATTGAGAGTCTGGATTTTGTTGTCTTCCTTTTAAGAACACTGAATGTTATTCTTGCAAACAGTCGATTTACCAGTGAAGAAATTTAATCCTGTCAAGGCTACCTGTAGGCTTTTTATTAGGGCTGGTCTAGAGTAGCCCTTATCCCAGGGCTAGATTAGGCCTCTCTTAGTGTGTGGCCTCTTCTGAGATTTTAACTGAATTCCCTGTGTGTTCTCTACTCTGGCTAATCAGAACTCCAATGTTTCTCAGGACTGTGTGACTGCTGGAAGCTTTATTCATCTCACATACTCCTGGAAGTTGTTCTCTGCTAGATTTCATAGGGTCTCGCCCTATGCATGTGAAGTGTAGTATTAAGCTAAAGACCCAAAGGGAGCCCTATACAGATTTTTAGAAATCTTTCTTTGAACAGCTCCCCACTCTCTAGTACTCTGACCTGCAATATCCAGCACCTCAATGGTTCTAATGGTTCTTTGTTTTTCTTCACCATAAAAATCATCATTATCTATTTGGGTTCTGCATCCGTCTATCATGGTTTGGAAAGTGCACCAAGAAAAAATATGGAGTGAATTTGGGGCTTAACTCATATATTTCTCTCCTCTCTAGGACCACAGCCCTGTGCTGCCTGTTTTGTATTTGGAAAATGGTTACTTTATAAAGTTTTGTCCAGTTTTATAATTGTTGATGGTAGGAGGATAAATCCACTGCATGTTACTCTCTGATGACCCCATTTGATGAATTTTATATTTATCTTTTAAGTTACTTGACTCAAAATCTGTCTCACTGAAATTTCCAACCATTTCTGTTGGTTCTACTTTCTGGAGCCCCACCAAGATTATTATTACACTGGTTTGTACATATTCCACTGGTTCAAAGAACCCAATTAACTAAGTCAAGAACTTGGATCCTGTAATTATCTCTTTCTCCTGCCACATACTTTTTTCCTCTCTATTGGCTCATTCCCATCAGCATGTAAGCTTCCCTTGTCCCATGTCCACCTTGCCTCCTGTCATACCAACATTCCTGAAAATACAAAAATAGTTGTATTTTCCTGAGTTCCCACACATTCATCTCCCTTTCTTTGTTCAAGCCCCCCTAATCAGGGATTCACTGCAGCCACGCTACTCTACAAGGTAACAAACAATATCCATCTTCCTAAAACCCAATGAGCAATTGTTGGTTCTCCTCTTTTTCTACTTTCAGTGGATTTGATATACTTTATCACCTATCTTTCTTGATTATTTCCTATTTTGCTTTCAGGACCCCACAGTCCACTGGATTTCCTCCTATTTCACTGACTGCTCCTTCTTCCTGCCTCCTTTGCTGATTCCTCCTCTTATTCTGGAACCTTAAATTTTGGAATGCCTTGAGTCTAGACCTTCTTGTTTCTCCCACATCATTCTTTCCCTTGTGACAACTGCTATTCCTTGTATCTTCTCCACTTCTGTAGAAGACACTTTCATTTACCTTATTAGGCAAAATATGTACTTCATTTAACAATTCCTCTTTCTCTCTCTTTGCAACATTCACTATACATACATGCTTTGTTTGATTCGTCTCCAAAACATATTGCAAATTTGTCTGCTTCTCATTACCTTGACTGTGACCACCTTGCCTCAAGGCACTTTTTATCTTGCCTCGACTTCTGAAATAGCTTCTTACCTACTTGCTTTCTGGACCAATCCATTCTTTCCACAGCTGCTAGTGTTATGATTAAAAACATAAATCAGGCCATGCCACTAGCCTAGTTAAAGTCACCAATGGCCCCTCTTTGCATTTAGATGAAAAACTCCAGACTTCTAAAATAGCTGCATATTCAAATTACCCAGGGTGCTTGGACTTAAACTTGGCTGCCTATTAGAATCAACTCAGGGATTTTACAAATTCCTGGTGCCTGGGTCCCACGTCCAATGATGGTTATTTAATTGGACTTCAACCTGGACATCAGGAATTTTTTAAAGCTCCCCACATAATTTTAATGTGTGACACAATTCAAGAACCACTAACAGGCGATTTTGAATTGAAAAAAAAAAAAAGGATAATGCCCCAGAGATCTGGGAGATGGATATACTCCCAGAGATAATGATTTAGTTGGGCTTAGTTAGGACCAGAAAATGGTCATCAGTGTTTTCTTAAATCTCCCAGGAGATTTTATGGTGAAGCCTGGATTGTGAACCGCTGCCCCCGCACATTACCTTGTCCTTGACTATTTCTCCAGCTACTGACCTGCTTGTGAAGCACATTTCCTTTCTCGAGGCTATATCACCTAACTAGTGACTTAATGTTAATTTCACAGAACCTTATTTAACATATTTAGAAAACAACCACACGGAGATACTAATCAGATTGTGATCCACTACATTATTCTGATTGGCTAGGCTCAATTCCAGGTCATCTGACCTTTGCCTTGGTCAAAAAAGTCTGGTTGCATTTCCTGTGAAGGCAAGTGGTTCACAGAACACTCATGTACATTTTTATGTAGCATTTCTGTTCTCTGACCTGGATCCTTCAGAGCAGATTATATCGGAGACAGGCTAATGTACTCACTGCTTTGCCCTTCACAAATGATAGTAAGAGTCAGTTCTCCTTATAAGAAAACACTTGGGAAGCAGTACTAGATTGGCTCCCATTTTTATACATCTTCAAAAATGGGAAAAATCATTTCATGTATCCCAATTTTATTAGCATAAGGCCATTTGTACCTATGTTTTGTATCTAACTGAAGGTAGATTTTCTTACTCACTCAGGGAAAATCTTTTTCACAGATACAAAGTTGGTGCCTTCATATGAATTCTAAGTATGCTCCACTTTATTTTGTTGGCAAGTAGACAGAATGAGCATTACTCTTCAACAAGAAAGGAAGGAGAGGGGTCATGTGGACAAGTTGTAAGGACTGAGGAAGGACATGGGAACCTATTGCTCAAGAAAGAGTCTGCTTACATCTATTGACTGTCTGGCAGGTAATGGAAATCATCCCCTCCTGACAATTACAGTGAGAGCCCTGTGTTCAAGGACTTTAAAATGCAAACAATCAACATTAATGTAAATCTTTAATTTCATACAGTTACTTTTGCAATGTGGATGAATATTCTACTGGTAGATGAACACCTACAACTCTAGGAGAACCATAAAATCACAGAACATCCATGCTCAACAGACACTGGAGAACACTAGCTCCTCATTTTGAAGATGGCAAGTGTGAACCTTGATGGGAATTTGCTGACTTGCAAAGAGATTTGAAATAAGACTGTTGCTTACATTTTAGGTGCATTGAGAGCCCTGGCAAAGTTTTCTACAAGTTAAACCATCTTATTTTAGTTTTTTTCATAAATATTGTCACACTTTGCTTAATTTAGTAAATGTTTCAATACCCTTCCAAGATAGACATTTAATGCTCAACAGAAGGGAGGAACAAAGAAAACCACATTTCTAAAACTAAAATAAAAAAATATAAAAAGTTACTATTTTTTGACTTCAGAGAAACTGTGACATATGGCTTTGGCAAATATTTTTAAAAGCCATCAATCTAGATGATAATATAAAAAGTGCTATATAAAATAAATACAACACAGCATGAGCTCATGGATTTTGGGCCTCACAAGTCACTGGGTTAATGCAGGGAAGCCTTATTTCAAGAATTAAATCCCAAAAAAAAAAAAAAAAAAAAAAAAGAATTAAATCCCATGGTCGCCACATCTCATTCACACATTTCTTCTCTGCTAATTTTCTGAAACTTCACATTTTAGGTAAATACACCTTGGCCTGGAGTTTAGGGGAGTTCATAGTTGGCTTCTACAGCTGTGTGTGTGTGTGTGTGTGTGTGTGTGTGTGTGTGTGTGTGTGTGTTTGAATGGAATGACAGGGAATTCTTATGAATTCTGGTTATGTTGAATCTGACTGCATAGGTGCCATGCATCCTAAGTGTCTCCTCACCTCTCACAATTAGTTGGCTTTGGTGCTCCACAGCTGCTGCCTCATTGCGGGCTATGCAGGTGTAATTCCCATTGTGCATCAGGGAGAGGTTGGAAATCCTTAAGGAGCTCGTGAAGTCAATGTTGTCAATGGTCACCCCGAGGCTCGCTGGGATTGGCCGGCCGTCCTTCTGCCAGGTGATGGTGATGGGTAGGTCCCCTGAGACCACAACACACGGGATGAAGACCCGCTGTCCAATGGAGAATCTTGGAAACTCAAAAGGTTGGATAAAAGGTGGAACTGAAAGAAAAGAAAAGAAAAAGTAAGAGAGGAAAGATGATAATGAACTGTGTAAATACTCTATATTTTTTTCCTTAACCCTTTTGCATGACATTGAAAGAGTAATACAAATCACTGCTATAGCATAAAAGTATATGAACAGGTAGAAGATTTGAAATTGTGCTCTTTTGTTATCTGAATTTTCTCATTGTTCTAAATGAAAAGCATGGCTTGATTTGTACTTCAGCAAATATGCTTCATCACATTTATTTTGATAAATTTTTTAAAAATTCAATAATCATTTTTAAAGGAAACATTTCAGATTCTGCACTTTTCAGTGTAAATACTATGAAAGAGGGACCTGGGTTTGGTTTTCTCTCGGAAGCTTTTAAAAATAATGTGTACAAGAGATTTCTTTCCTGCTTTGCTAATATTAGGAGTACAATTACTGTTCCCTCTTCAATCTATTCCACATCTTGTTAATACTTTAACCCTATTGAAGAAGCAGAGATTCCAGTTTAATTGTTAACATTTTTTAATACCTATCATCCAACTAATAGCAAATGTTAATTTAAAAGATTTGTGTTAGGATAATTGCATCATTACTCTGCACCCCTCAATTTTACACATTCCTTGCGCATGACCTTAAGTTATGAACTGGTCTGTGGCCAGTTTTCTGAGTTGTGGAGATGTGTTGCTACTGAAGATAAGGTTATATAGTCTTCAGCTTGGCCAGCCTTGGACACAGCGAAGCTCAGTCTGGAATGTTCTTTTTGATTTAATTTCCCTAATAAATTCTTATTCATCCTTCTTATTCCCTAATAAATTCTTGTTCATCCTTCTTACTAGTCATGGGCTAGTTATCAATATCCTCTTCTTATCAGCCTTTTGGGGTAGTTATTCATAGATTATTAAGATTATTAAGCCAATAATAACCTAATACAAACCAGTTATTATATTAGGTGATTTTACAAAATGAAGTTATTAAACAGCAGGATGTCTGCAAAGTTTATTCTTTAAATCAGTCGTAGTCTCCTTTCAATTATCAACTCAGGGAAGACAAAAGGGATCCAGCTGAGAAACATCTGAACGGAAACCAGTCATGCATTCATTCATTCACTCAAGAAGTGCTTACTGAGCACCTGGTACGTGCTCAATACTGCACTGTGTGTGCTGGTCAGACAGCAATGAACATGATATACCATCTGTACCCAGTGGAGCTTTCATGCGTAGTCATAGGCAGTGGATGTCAACAAAGTATAGCAGTGGTTTTTCTGTAAGTTAATATTATTATTACTACTCCTGTACACTTTCAAAAGAAGGTGGAAGTTAGAATTGCAAGTTAGTCATTAGCAAAGTTGAAAATTAGTCAGAGTTAGTAAGCAGGTGACTCATGTTAGGTTTTATGAGAGAAACAAACAAGCAAGCAAGCAAGGAAACAGAGAGCTGAAAGTACAGACAAGCATATGCAATGTCAAAACTGCCGTGGATCCTCAGTGTAGAGTTAGAACTTTGGGTCTGCAACAAGTCGATCTGACGCTAAGAGAAAAAGATCTCAGGATGAGGTTCTACCTGGTGCTTATAACCAATGAGTTAGTGATATTTTAGAAATGTGGACAGTATGAATTTTGTTTCTGTTTTCTTTTTAAATTCTGATCACTCTGTAGCTAATTCTTGCCTCTGTTCTTGAAAAGGAGAGCCCTTTCTCTATCCTGTAACTTTTTTCTGCTATAAGAAGACATTCTTATGCTTAATAAATATTGACAGCCTACACCCTGCATAGATCAAGTTGGATTACACTGTGTTTGTTCACAGTTGTTTGTCATTAGGCAGGGAAAGTGCCAAGTTGTAGCAAAAGTGCTTGTATTTCTCTAAATCTTGCCCCAAGTGTTACGAATGTTTACTCCATATTAAGTATTAACACTTAATAAGTTGACATTTTAAAAATAAAAAGTAACTATGTTTCTTCTTCTTTGGTTTACTTACACACAGAAACCTAATTTTGAGTCTACTCAGACCAGCCTAAGCACCCGTTGTTGGCTTGGTGCTTTTTATCTGAACTGCAGATCATTTTTCTAAGATAAGAAATTTGGAGCCAGACTACCTGGGTTTAAGTTCAGCTGTGCTACTAACTAAAGTCGTGAGCACCCCTACGTGCCTCAGTTTCCTTATTTGTAAAACGACGGGGGCTGCTGTGGCAGTGAATGAGCACAGGGGTCACAGACTTTCGCATGCACCTGAATTGGTTTCTTAGCACTGATTCTATTTCATAAGCCTTTAATATGAGGAAAAAAACAGAACGGTTAAACGAAACATTAGTGGGCAAGGGAAAGGACTCCATTTCCCTTATTAGTTACAATACGGACAAGAAATATATAAGGACTTACTTTCTAAGCCCCAGATCAAGAATGAAAAATAAGGGCTTCCCTCATGGGTCAGTGGTTAGCAATCCGCCTGCCAATGCAGGGGACACGGGTTGGAGCCCTGGTCCGGGAAGATCCCACATGCCACGGAGCAACTAAGCCCGTGTGCCACAACTGCTGAGCCTGTGCTCTAGAGCCCATGAGCCACAACTACTGAGCCCACGAGCCACAACTACTGAAGCCTGTGCGCCTAGAGCCCGTGCTCCACAACAAGAGAAGCCACCACAATGAGAAGCCCGTGCACCACAAGGAAGAGCAGCCCCTGCTCGCTGCAACTAGAGAAAAGCCCACGAGCAGCAACGAAGACCCATCACAGCCAAAAATAAAGATAAATAAATTTTTTAAAAAAGAAAGAAAGATAAGATGTAGCACCTCTGACCTATCTATTTAATAAGAAAACAATATGGGCTGTAGGTCGTTAATAATTATTAAATACAAGAGTGTCTTTTTATAGCAGAAGAAAGTTATAGGACAGAGAAAGGGCATATGCATATTATTTCTGAAGAACAGAGGCAAGAAGTAGCTACAGGTGAATCAATTTTTAAAAATTCATGCTTTCCATAATTCTAAAATATATGTAATTCACTGGTTTATAGGACTGTAAGAAGTATAATTATAGTTAAAGAAGTAAATTTCAAAACGTTTAGGTATAAAGTGACACCGCTGGAAATGAAGATTCCAAACCAGTAAAAACAAAGGTCAGAAAGTCCAGGCACTAACCCTCACTCACGTCACTCAAAGGATAATCCCTCTCTCTGAACATCGTATTTTAAACTTCTGCGGCACCCTTATTATCTCCTTTCTTGGTCTAAACCAGACGCTGAGAATTCAGACATATTGATGAGGGCTCAGTAAGAAGCCACAATTGGTAAGGTAAAGGTGGGGAGAAACGAAGCATAAACTACAAAGAGTAGATACAATGCAACACACACAGCACCTGGGGACATTTTTTGCTGGGGCACACTGTTCATAATAGCCAGCTTTTCTGCAATTAATACAATATCATAGTGCATAATTAAGAATCTGACTCATAAGTTATTGTTAATATATTACAGGGGAAAAAGATAATATGTGAAATATTTTAAAAGGTATTTATAAACAGAAACTATCCAAGATAGTTAAAATAAAATTTTCATGATGAAAGGAAGAATTTAGTTAGAGGGAAAAGTCATCTTCCCAGAATAATGTCAAATCATGTTTGTAACTTCTTATTTTGCCTGCCACATTACATTGGGATGCACTTTATTTTTTTAACACAAATTAAAAGACCTGTGTGTCATGTCACTTCTTACTACATGTGTTGCCTCCCTTGCTTCAGTCACGAAACACAAGTCTGCTGTACAAAATGCTTAAAAATATTTTAAGGGGTCCAGAATCTTATATTTTACATGTATAAGATATAAAATTAGAGGCAAAAAGTAAACCAAGTGATTCAAAAACTCTTGTAATGATTTTGGTGAAGCCAAATCACCTGTTTGAGGCACATTGCTTATTGTTTCTGAGTCATTATGTCACCTTTTAAGGTAAATTCTCTGAATCTTACTGACAGTAAAACCTTGTAACAATACAGGAGCAGAAATTCTGAATGCGACCTGCGGCAGGTTTCCACGTAACCGTCCTTCATAAAGTATATAAATATCTGCTAAATGTCACTTCTTACCAGGCTTGTGTATTTTATTCTACATAATGCTGGGGGTTCCTTTCTCTGAGGCAGTGCAGAGCCCTTGAATACTGTCAAATGTTAGTTTAGATTCTTATTCTTTCTAAACCCTTAACAAGAACATTAAATGAGGCTAATACATTTCTGTGTCTTGTCCCTCAAAAATTAACTAACTGGATATTCTTTTTCACAGGGGACAAAACAAGTTTTACTTTCCCCCTCACCCAGAGTGGAGTATGACATACTGAAAAAACATAGTTGTGTGTTGGCCAGTCTTGAGTAGTTAGCAGTGTTATCTTGATCCAGTTATTTTTTAACTCTATGATTCCATTTCTTCATGTGTAACATGGTGACAGTGACACAATTCATGAGTGTCAGGAGAAGGCTTTATGTAACATGCCAGCCCCAGAGCCCAGGTGGTACCTAGAAGTAGCTCAGGTTAGCATCCTTCTACCTTTCCTCTTCTTAACTCTTTTTTTTTTTCTTTTGTCCCAAGGCCCATAATTCACTGGGAAGATCAAATACATTGCATGCATGTTGAGACATATAAGGCTCTAGTTCCATTGCCATATAGAATTCCATCAATTCCAACATTTCATCATTTCACGTCCACTGGTAATTTAACTCTGTGAGTCTCCATACAAAAGTCTCAGGTTGACAGCTTTTGGTATCAGGCTGCTCAGGGAGCCTGCCTCAGGCCAAAGTATTCTGAGTCAAGGCTGTGGTTATTTTCATCTTTCTAGCTCCTCTTCTCCATTCTGTTTAACAAGCCCTTTCTTCCCATCCTTTAAGACATTTTCTTTTTATAACATCTTACATGTTTCATAAAGTCTCCAAAAATTGCATCTCCTAATCCTGCCCATTGTGGGAATGCAAATCTCATGGCTGATCTCTGAGAGTTCAGTCCCAATTACACACCCATTTTAGAATCCGTATGCCCATCAGGGATGCCTAGAACCTGCGTAGGCTCAGGGCTCTGTACTGTCCATCCAAATACAAGCTGTGGCTCAAAAACCGTGAGGCTGGTGAACACGTGTGACTTGTGGGTCGAGCACATCGCTTAATGGACTGTCTACCCGTAGAATTGGTTCTTTGTCCAATTCTGCTACTTTACAGTATGCTTTAGAGTACAGAATTGTAGATTACGGCCCCATGTGATATAGTCCTCCATTCTGTTCACACAACACAATTAAAATCTTTCTCCATCCACCCCAAGAGCCTGTTGTTCAAGATTTTATAATAAAATATATGACACGTGAATACAATGATCTATGTATGAGGCTGTTTCCTAAGTAGAGTGACCCAGGAAGCAGAAGATATATCGAGTTTATCTTTTTTACTTCCCACTAGTGGAATAAATGGTGCCTTGTACATCTTAACTGCATAATAGTTTTTGAAAATACCTTTTAAGAGGTGATGATGAACACGTGTCTACATTTTGCACATTAGACAATCCTGAAGTTATGAATACAAAGAGAGATACATCCAGGACATAACAATGATGAGATGGTGAGATGGGAAGGACAAAGGTGAGGCTGCTATTCAGCCTGAGTAGTCTTGGGGCCCATGAAGTTTATGACGTGATTGAATGAGCAGACTAAGCAATTCCCAAGTGGTTGGGCACTAAATCTAGAAACTGAGAGGCATGCATACTTCTGTCTTGTTCTCAATCGTATCATCTAATAAATCACTAAATCCCTCAAGATTTCCTGGTCTAAATCTCTTTTGAATCAGGACCTTTCTATGCATTCTGACTTCCACTGCCAAGAGTCCTCTCTTATCTCTCACCTGTACCAAAATAATAATTATTTTATTCTCCCTGAAATGCATTTCCCACATATCCATCACCAAAGTGTTCTGAAATGCAAAACCCGCCTGAAAACCTCCAAGTGTTCCTAGAGTATGATTTCCAAGATCCTTTACCCTCTAAGATTGTCTAATATACCTACTTCTATACCTATCACTCTTTACTCTTTTTGCATTCATGTTCTCACAACGGCAAGTATTTTCCGTGCACACATATTACATGCCACATGTCCTAGGGGCCCAGGACTTCTAACTAGTGGACCCGCTGAGCCACCCCTCCCCCTGCTGTTAGGGCAAGCTGGGGAGACAAAGTCAAGACCTGGCCTTGCTTATTCAGGTACGGCCACCGGTGCCAGCTCTGAACCACTGCGTCAGCTTGTTCCCCTGAGCTGAGCGACTTCTGCCAGAGCTGCTTCTGGCTCACCACGAATTGGGCTGCCGGTCCTTGGCCTGTACCTGCTGAAGTGAGAAGGGCATGACCAGAGCCCTCCAGAGCTTCAGGAGGGTACAAAGCACAAGTAAGAAGGGCATTGCTGGGAGCTGGCAGGTGCTAAATAAACAGAGGCTTAAGCATGTGCACGTAAATGTGGGCTTCTCTGCAAGCCCCTCTTGACCTTGCTCTCTGAGCTCCCTTGGGGTTGAATACGAACTGATATTAACGGACACCCAAACACTGACCCAGAAATAAAAGGCGGGAGTGAGCCAACAGGGTGCTCTCTGGCGCTGCTGCTGGGTGGGAAAGGCAGAGAAGGAGTGAGTCATTGTCTCTCCCGTGTGGTAGGACGGCATTCAGGGTCCACCTCTAAAAATTCCCTTAGGGAGCTGTATCCTGGGCATATTTTCAACAACCCAAGCCATATAAAACGTAAAAAATTAAATAGATTTTCTTTAGCCAGAGATTGAAATGACCACACTTAAATTTCTGTGGCTGAGTTATTTAAGTAGGCGGTTTGGGTGCATTTAGGGAAATTCACTCCCGTGAATTATTTAAGCCGTGCTCAGGTAAGGAGAAGAATCCCTGTTTGGCTTAGAACTCTTTAAGACAGGTGTCATAGCAGAAACGTAAAGTGGAGTTTCCGAGATTACTCAGCTCTGGCTACATTCTCAGTGATAAACATTCTCCTTCATGGACAGAAAACAATAGGGGAACCAATCACACATATTTACCCCAGTTTCAGAAAGTCCCAGGTTCAAGACACCTGCCGTGACTTGAAGGCCTGTTTACAAGCGAAACAAACAACACGCAAAATCACATACACGAATTTCCAAATTCTCGCTCAAGGTGAGCACCTGCTTCACGTTGGTCCTGCTGTTGTTAGAACACCATCTGCTGCAGATATTACTGTGATAAAACACATCTTTTCTCAGGTTATGTTGCAGGTTTTACAGGGAGTGGAAACTATGTTGCTTTCTGGTATTATTTCCTAATGCATGTTATTTTGTCCATATAGAATATTGTCCTCATTTTATTCAACAAAGGGTCCAATACAGCCAATGAGGTGCTAGGTTCTTTTCAATTATTAGAATTGAATTACACAATGTTTGTGGGATCAATGTGATCAGAAATTATCTATATATCTCTCTATATTACTATGAACTAGGAATGTATTCTCAGGAATAATAAATGCTGTCACCATCTCTGCTTGCTTATGGGTATTTATAAATCCTAGACGGATGGTTTATAAGAGTTTATAAGAGTTCATAGATCCCATAGCAAAGGGATAATGAGGGTAGGCGCCTCTTCCATTTGAAAAGTTCACACAAAGTAAGCAGGAGATTGAAAACCTTAAATAAATAGTTCAGCGATTCAGAGGAAGACTCTGTGCCCCTCACTAATGGAGACGTTGTTCCTCAGTGCCCTGGCCTGGCTCCCTCCCGCTGCTTCCCTGACGGTCTCACCTACAGCCTCCCTGCCAGTTGTGAGCGCGATGCAGTGGTTTGCCTCATCAACATCTTCATCCAAAACTCCTTCTCAAGCTTCCTGCCTACTTGTTCAGTTGTCCGCTAAGACCTCCATCTGGATGGCCCAGAAGCATCTCTAATCCCAACCAAATGTGTCGTGTTTCCCCTTAATCTAAGCCTCTCATTCCATTCTCTAGCAAAATCTCCCAGCTGCAAGAAGCTCAGAATAATAAGTTATTACATTAATGTTATTTATAATATAACATAGTATGCTATGATACGATACGATTTCGTATAATATTCCTAGCTGTACATTTCTCTTTATCTCCAACCCCTCACACTGGCTGTGATGTCTTGTCTACTCCACCTCTCAGTACCTCTTGCGTCTGGCTCTATTTTTCCCCAAGCATTCTTCCATCATCTTTATTATTTTTAATAGATCTTTATTGGAGTATAATTGCTTCACAATACTGTGTTAGTTTCCATTGTACAACAAAGTGAATCAGCCATATGCATACCTCCCACCATCTTGTATTAAAACTTTTCAATTGTGTCCTAATTGGTCTTCCCATTTGTTTTCTTTCTGAAGTATAATCCACCTCATAGACCTCAATCAGATTAGTTTTTCTAAAACACTTTGTATCTCCCTCTGCTTCTATCACTTTGCTGCCTTTAGGATGGCGCAGGAGGCACCGAACGCTACAAGATCTGATACTGTCTCTGTGCCGACTCACACCATTTGCCTACAGTAAGTGTCCTTTGGTTCAGCCACATTGACTCTGAATGTCAAGGGCTGCACCCTGTCCCTCTTACTGTCCCCCGCCCCAGCAGTGTCCATTCTCACCCCTACCAGCTTAAAGTGTGAAAACTCAAGTCAGCTGTTACTTGCTTTGGAGATTTTTTCACCCTTTGAGACTCAACTCAGTTTCTCTTGGAAACCTTTTTTTTGACTCCAGAGTTTATGCCCAGAACTAGCTAGATGTCCATCTTCCCTACTTCCAAAACGCCTCCCATATATTTCTTTGATGGCATTGTGCTGAAATCAGTGACTTTCTTATTTGCCTGCCCACTCTTCTCCCATCGCTAGTTGAAATGATTTTTTTCTCACCCTGTGCCACTTCCCTCAAGACTTGCTACCTCCTGTCATGTATGATAGTTATTTGTCTATAGGTCCTTCCACTGACCCCAACCCTGTGTTGGCGGTGACCATCCTATTATTATTTGATCTCATTAACAGTAGATGCACCGATATGGCCTGAATAAACTAAAGAAATCATAGGAATCAAAGAGATTCTTTGAGTTAAAAATTGTTTTGGTAACAAAACATCTAGTCTAATGATGCTACTGCCCTACACTGTGACAGTTTTCATCTCCTATTTGAAATATTGGACTAGCATTATTAGAGAAAGTGGGAGCAATTTAATGAAAACTATTTTTTTTAGGAAAAGGTATTTAAGATGCACATCGATAGCTATTTAACATCTGCATAAGTGGTAGGATTTGATGTACGTGAAGACACGTGGCCCAGGTTCCTTCAAGGACATGAGCCCCAGATTCTGCGAGTGACCTCAGGGGGCACTCTTCAGTCATCAGCTACGTCAAAGGTCGGCTCAGCTGCAGAGATCCCCTCACCCAAGTGCAGGCCCTTCCAATGAGTGAGCGAAGAGGGCAATTTTGTCCCAACTCAGGACAACCCTGAAGGAACACTCCAGAGACCCCTGTAGAGTCAGATGAGGCTGTCATGGGCCGGCACATCTTCTCCCTGTGCCCAGTCCCTCCCCCTTTCCCTTCTTCCACACGTGTTGATGGTAAGGACACTCCCTGGTAAACATCCTGCACACCAAACTCCATCTCAGAGGCTGCTCCCTGGAGAATACAACCTGCAGCAGTTTGCCTTATCAAAAATAAAAAAAAAAATGGGGCTTCCCTGGTGGCGCAGTGGTTGAGCGTCCGCCTGCCGATGCAGGGGACACGGGTTCGTGCCCCAGTCCGGGAAGATCCCACATGCCGCGGAGCGGCTGGGCCCGTAAGCCATGGCCACGGAGCCTGCGCATCTGGAGCCTGTGCTCCACAACGGGGGAGGCCACAACAATGAGAGGTCCGCGTACCGCAAAAAAAAAAATAAATAAAATAAAATAAATAAATTAAATAAATAAATAAATAAATAAATTGATCTACTATTCATAACAAAACCAGGTCTGTTTGTAATACTGCCTCTGTATACTGCATCCATCCATCCATCCATCCATCCATCCATGTTGCTTTTATTCATTTTGGACTGTGACCAGGGGAGAATTATCATGTGTGCTGGGTTCTCTTTTAGTAAGACCCCTCTGTACGTGATTATCAGTATTTTCCTATTCTCCTGCAGAACAGAAAAGGGATGACAGAAGCAAGGGAAAAAAATAGTTTGAAAAGTTAATTTTAAGAATGCTGCTCAGGCTTCCCTGGTGGCACAGTGGTTGACAGTCCACCTGCTGATGCAGGGGACACGGGTTCGTGCCCCAGTCCGGGAAGATCTCACATGCCGTGGAGCGGCTGGGCCTGTGAGCCATGGCCGCTGAGCCTGCGCATCTGGAGCCTGTGCTCCACAACGGGAGAGGCCACAGCAGTGAGAGGCCCGCGTACCGCAAAAAAAAATAAATAAAATAAAAATTAAAAAAAGAATGCTGCTCATTACCTTCAAAAAGTCTGTATCTGTTTATTCACTTGTTTGTTTTACTCATTTACCTGCCCTAAGCTCAGCCAGTGCTCAGCATGGAACTTCCGTCTTTACCTTTAACATGGGGCTGTGCATATTCACAAGCTCAGTAAATGTATGTCCAAGAGTACAAAACTGAGGAAGAATTCAATGCCAATATCTGAATTAGAACCCAAGAAATCCCAGAAGGCTCAACTTAAAAACACAAGAAAACCTGGCAAACATTAATCACACACACACACACACACACACACACACACACAAATACCCAAGCACGTACACATACTGCATGCACTGGATAATGGGTTCCCAGTAGATGAAGCCAAAAGCATAGGTAGGGTTCATAAGCTAAATACAACCCAACAGAATAGCACAGTTGACATAAGAACAGTGTAACTTCGGAATAAATCAGAGATGAGCGTAGCTAACTCTCCTACTAAGATTTTTAAACAAGGTCGTTCTTACGTAGGATGCCTATTTTGGACGACCAGATTCTGAGAAGAACTACAGAGCCATAAATATGACAACATAAGTATAAAGGTAAGAGAAACTTTTAAAATGTTTTAAAATACCAATTAAGTCCATGGGAGAAAATACACTTAAAACATTTCAGGAAGAAAAAAAAATCCTTAAGGCATAATGTAGAATTATAATAAAGATAAACAGGAACTGTTGTTTTCATCAGCTGGAAAGATACATATTAGATATAAAGAGAGGACAAACTGCTTGAAATTTTCAGAAATAAATCACTAAAACGAGCCATGAGAAACATGACAGCATCTTCTTCCAAAGCACTCTCAGGAAAAATGGACCACCTATATAGATGCCTGTAGTGGGATATAGGGGTAGGAATTGGGTGGTTTTTTCAGGGGATTCTAGTTTTTAACCATATAAGACATTTCTTCAAGGATTTTCATGGAAGGCATTTGGTAGCCATAACCATATTATGTTGAAATAGTTTTTTTTAAAATTTAAAACTGGTGAACACCTGCAGAATTCATGAGCATTTCTGTATTTAACAATAAGAGTCACCTTGGACTGAGGAGATAGATAGGCAGGTTACTTTTCTCCTGGTTGGGGTCAATAACATGGTTACATAGAGACTTGGTAATAAAACTGAGTAGTTTTCTGATTTAACCTAAACTAACTTGCATCTCTAATATTTAAAGAAAAGCCATTTGAATCATAATGGCATCAAGAAAATGAAACATAGCTCTCCTGTTGTACTAACCCAGGTGGAGAAAAGACTCTTCCAGATGGGTTGCACTTATTTTATTTTTATTTCTATGGACTATTAGTGCAGGCAAAGCCATGGGACTCAAACTAGAGGTGATGACGGCCAGGCTAAATGACAAGGACAGCCAAAATTCACAAAATCGCTGGCATTCGTTCTAAAGCTTACCTTCTTTTCCCAATTAGCTTCTTTACAAGAATTGCTAGTAATAGCAAGGTATTTACTTGAGAAATATTTTTCATGACCTTGGCTTAGAAAAGGTCATCCTTCTTTAAAAGCTTGGTTATTAACTGTAACTGACTTCAGGTGGCTGTATTCTTTTTTATGAAATACGTCATAGAGAAGACAAGGATATAAAAAGGTAACTATGATATTTCAACAAAGCTGTAAGTCAGTGAAATTATTTTGGCAAATTTCAGGCATTGAATTAGTGATATAATGAAGGAGGGATACTGTTAAATGCATGAATATACACCAATGAAAGATGTCCCTCTATATTCCATCCACCCAATATTCACATCAGCATAGATCTATGCAAAACTAATTATACAGACCCCTCTCTACACTTTCAGCCAACTTGTGTCCCTCCATGAGTCTCCTCAATTTTCGGGGTCTCTAATTACTCTTGATAAGACTCAGACAAGATGGCTTTCAGCACAGACGTGTTCTGATTCTTTGAAAGAAAGGTACAGAGTGAAATCTTCCAAGTATTTTTATCCCTTGTGGACAACCTGGAAGATTCAGGTCAGCAAAACCAAGGTATTTTATTGCCACACCCAGATTAATACACATCATAAGCAACTGGCTCTTTCTTGAAGAAATTAACAAATTCTTTCACTGAAGTGAATAGTTAGTACAAGGACGTTTATGTGCTTGGAGATATGATTGCAGCATATTTATGAGCACTTAGTATCAACAGATCTTTTTGTAAACCTAATTATCAATACTTGAGTGATCCTGTTCAGTGCCAAGTTAAGAGAGAGAACAAGAAGTAGAGAGTAAACGGAAAATATAAAATAATCTGACTAAAACAACTTTTGATATAAAATCAATTCAAATAAACATATATGTGTTAAACACGCATCAAAAGTCACACACACACACACACACACACACACACACACACTGGATTAAAAACTGGGTTCAAGCAACATCACAGAATAAAAAGCTACATAAAAGCAGGAGTTGAAGAAACAGGAAAAGATCTACCAGGCACAAAGAAGGCAAGAAGAGTAATTTTCAATCATATAATAGATATTACAAGACAAAAAATTACCAGAGATTATAGCAGAAGATAGATAAATCAATTACATTTGGTAATATTAACGCCCACTTTGATCACTGGTCAATGAAAGGAATAAAAAAATTGGCAAAGCTAGAGATGAGATATAACACAATTATTAAATTTAATCTAACACATACAAACCTATGCCCAACAAATATATGAAAAAACAGACATTTATTAATATATGAAACATCCATAAAGAAAGTTCCAATACATTTCACAGAACGAAAATGACCTCTGTCCACACCACCATGATATCTTGATATACGTAGAAGAGTGGAAAGCATGGGTTATTTAATAAATTATATTAGGAATACTGACTCAATCAACAAAGAAAAAATTGGACACCCACTTCTACTATATCCCTAATCCTCAATGTGGACTGAAGACCTAAATGTGGACAGTGGAATGTAAACGTAAAGCAAATATAGAAAAAAAAATGTAGGCATGGATCTTCCATGAGCCCAGAGTCTTCTTAAACCAGATCCCAATGAAGACAATCAAAGATAAAGAGCCAAGAGACCTTGGAAAACATACTCACAGCTATTTATAAGTAACAAGAGCTTCATATTTACATTAAAGAACTATAGCAAAGCAGGAAGAAATAGCAGGAAGACTGATGGCAAAATGGGTAAAGGAAATTCATAGATGGGACACCCAAATACCTAAAAAGAATATAAAGAGATGCTCAACCTCAGTAGTGATGGAAGAAATTAAAATAAACATTACATCCATTATACTGCAAAAATTAGAAGGGCAGATAATATTAATTATTGGGAAAGATATAGGGAACTGTGACCTTCTACACATGGCTGGTGGCAGCATAAACTAGTATAGGAATTTTGGAGAGTGCTGTTTAGTCATTAGTGAAATTAAATTCTATGATGTAACAATTCTATTTCCTATCCTATACTTAGTATTACATATAGGCACATCTACAAGGATATTCATTGTAGCATCATATATAGAGTCAAAGATCTAGGAGACAACCTAAGTGTTTACTTTTATGGTTTTATCTTTATCTTAATAAGGGCATAGAAAGCATATTTAAGATAAATATATGCACCACATCTTCTATATCCATTCCTCTGTCCATGGACATTTAGGTTGCTTCCATGTCCTGGTTATTGTAAACAGTGCTGCAATGAACATTGTGGTGCTTGTATCCTTTTGGACTATGTCTTTCTCCAGACATATGGCCAGGAGGGGGATTGCAGGGTCATATGGTAGCTCTAATTTTAGTCATACAGAGAAAGAGAAATACCATGTGATATCCCTTATATGTGGAATCCACAAAGAAATGATACGAATGAACTTATTTACAAAACAGAAACATACAGATTTAGAGAGCAAACTTATGGTTACTAGGGGGAAGGATAGGGGGAAGGGATAGTTATGGAGTTTGGAATCGACATGTGCTGCTGTATTTAAAATGGATCACCAACAAGGACCTACTGTACAACACAGGGAACTCTGCTCAATGTTATGTGGCAGCCTGGATGGGACGGGAGTCTGGGGGAGAGTGGATACATGTGTATGTATGGATGAGTCTCTTTGCTGTGCACCTGAAATTATCACAACATTGTTAATCAGCTATACTACAATATAAAATAAAAAGTTTTAAAAAAGATAAATATATTAAGTAAACATAAATATGTGGCATGGAAATAGGGAAGAACAATACCAGAATTGGTGAATGGTTTAAAAAAAAAGATAAAGCAAAATAGGGAATTTGTATGAACTGATGATAAAGGTGTGGTATAAACCAAATACTGACAAAACAGAACAAAGTTCCCATCTGACCAATCAGCACCTGGGTTTTTGCTCTTGAGCCCAAAGGAACGTCTCAACAGTGGGGACATGGGTTGTAACAAAGAAGCCTTATCTTCAGGATCGAGGTGATATTCTCTTTTCCCTCTTTCAGACATTAGACAATTCCTAGAAGGCTTGTTTCTCTGAGAGCAGACGGACACATCCATGTGTCCTTACAAAGGAAACCAGTTTCTGAGCTTTGTTGTACACAACACAGTTGAACGAATGAGGATGTTAAAGATGGTGAGTCAGGAAGGCAGTGGCTCATCGTTGCCCACATTGGGTAGTTTCTATGGGGAGGGGGGAGAGTTCCTCTGAGCTGCCCCAGAGGAAACAATGGACCAGAAAGAAGAGGAAGAATTAGAGAAGACAGATTTGTATTCAACAGGAGGAAGAAATGTCTGATCATCATGGCCAAGCAGAATCAGAAAGGGCTTAGAGCTCATTGGGGGCACTGCAGAGATCCCGTGCAGACAGTCTGGAAAAATTTGAGTACAGTCGAAGGGCAGGTTGAGTATCACATGGGATGCTGGTCTAGATGAACCCCAAGTTTATTTATATCCCTAAGGTTCTATCCTTGTATCATCTATTTACACATATGTAGGCATATTTTATATATACTTAAGTCCATCTACATTTGAATATAACACACATAAATATTTACACATGATTTCAACACATATGAATACTTTATGTGTGAATGTAATATCTTTATATTTATAAATAAATGTAATAAAATAAATATTTGTTATATATTGCATGTGCATAAACTACAAATTCTGTTGAACTTATATATTTTGACAATTACTTGCGTTTGTACTAGTCCATATTTAATGAGTTTAAATTTTTCTGATTAAAATATTATCAGGGCATTATCACTTAAGCACTACCAAAGGAATTTTTTCCCCTGCGTGTGTTTGTGTGCACATACAACTGTGTGTATATCTAGAGAGATTGACTGTGGGTCAGGCAGTGAAAGTGTGAGTAATCTTCTTGTCATGTTTTCTTCCTTTCTCATCTCTACTTCATTCTCTCCTTCTTGGAGTCCCTGTGTCTAACATGCATAACAAGTATTGCAAAACCTTATTTCTCCCACAATTTTAATTTTAACTGAATAAAAATTTGCATTCTTTGACTTCATAGCAAATCAAATACATGTTCTTTTTCTTTTTGTCTACTTAGAGGAAACCAATTTGAGATGTTATTTGTAAAAAAAAAAAAAAACTAATATAGTGTTTCCTTAAAGAAAGGTACCAGTAGTGGGATTGCTGGGTCATATGGTGGTTCTATTTTTAGTTTTTTAAGGAACCTCCCTACTGTTCTCCATAGTGGCCGTATCAATTTACATTCCCACCAACAGTGCGTGAGTGTTCCCTTTACTCCACACCCTCTCTTATTTGCAAAACAGAAATAAAGACACAGACATAGAGAACAAATGTATGGATACCAAGGGGGAAGGGGGGTGGTGGGAGGAATTGGGAGTTTGGGATTGACATATATACAATACTGATACTATGTATAAAATAGATAACTAATGAGCGACTCTACTCAATGTACCATGGTGACCTAAATGGGAAGGAAATCCAAAACAGAAAGGATATATGTATATGCATAGCTGATTCGCTTTGCTGTACAGCAGAAACTAACACAACACTGTAAAGCAACTACACTCCAACAGAAATTAATTTTAAAAATAAAAAATAATTAAAATGTAACAAGAAACAGGTTAAAAAAAAAGAAAGGTACCAGCTTCATTTTCCAGATTGGAAGAAAAATAACAAAGCAACCTATCTCCAGGACAAATCTGTTTGAAGGCAAGTGCTCCAGCTGAGTTTGGAACTCAGTCTTGACATCCTAACCAAAGTAAAGAACTTCTCTTCTGTGGAAGTGTGAGAGCACCTCTCCTCACGTCAGGTGAGAAACTACAGCCATTTAAGCACATTTAAACATGAGTGAGTCTTTGGTAGTTTACAAAGGAGGGATGGTGAAAATTCTCCACACAATCAGCCTTCTTTTGCCACATTAGGATGTTACATTAACAAAGAGAACTTAAATTCCCATTTGAAGTCATAAATTACCACGAAAGTGTTACACATTTAATGTATTGCCTTTATGTTCCCCCACCAGCTTTATTTTCTCCCATATTACTCACAATATAAACTGTACACTCTCTAAGTAGTTGTTGAAAATCAATACAAGAATTTTGCAAATGACTAAAATTTATGGTCACACAAGACCCTAGCAAATAGGACCTTAAATTAAACATTGCTCAACTTTAATGAGGCACCTAAAAGAGAAAAATAACCCCGAAATGTTATGTTTTCTATGAACAGTATTATAAATGACTCCAGTAGCTGGAGAGAGGAGAGTGGAAGAAAGTGAAAGTGATAAAGAGAAGAAGACTCTTCATCCCTGACAGAGTTGGGTTTGGAATCTGGTGGAGGTTGATGGTGCTCTGGCTGGAAGAGCAAATGAGCAAACGTCAGTCACAAAGTGGGAGTGGGTGACACTGCCAAGGTTGTTTCCGTGCACAGAGCTGCAGCTCTGCCTGGGCCAAGCGACATTAGCTTGTCAGGAGCCCTTGAAGGATGATGTCATTAGAAGACTACGTTCCTGGCCGCTCACTGAGAGGTGGAGGAAAGCAGACGCATTCTCAGCACCATTTTTAACAGGGTGTTCATTTCCCCAACTGCACCAACAGTAGCTCTGTGAGGCCGCTAGGATGACAGACGAGGTGAGATGCACCCTATGATCAAAAGCTGCAGTGAGAGCAGGATCTTTCTGCCAGATGGTGCAGAAGAGTGTGTCAGTTAGGCTGCAGAACACAAAGGGTCACGACCATGAGTCGGAAATGCTGTCAACGACACCTAACTCTTCCATCAGTTTGAAGCAGGAAACGATAAAAATCTGTCTCGAATTAGAACTGGGAAGTGCTACATTTAGAAAATGAAATGAAATATGAAAGAGTGAATTTTGTCACTGCTTTTATTTCCTTTCTAGCATCACCATCTCACCTCATTATTGACAAATATAGATTTTTTTAACTTTTTTATCGAATAAAAGATTCTTTAAATTTTATAATGCTTTATAATTTTCAAAAGTTTCACATACATGATTTCATATAATCCCATAATAATCTTTTTGAAAAATCCCCTACTCCTATATTGCCCCTCCCCGCTCCCTTCTCCCCACTGGTAAACACTAGTTTGTTCTCTATGTCTGTGAGTCTGCTTCTTTTTTATTTTGCTCACTAGTTTATTGTAGTTTTTTCTCAAAAAACTAAAAATAGAACCACCATATGACCCAGCAATTCCACTCCTAGGTATATATCTGAAAAAACAAAAACACTAATTCAAACAGATATATGCACCCCAATGTTCACAGTGTTATTTACAATTGTCAAGACAAGGAAGCAACCTAAATGTCCATCAACAGATGAATGGATAAGGCAGATGTGATATCTATACATATATATACACAACGGAATACTACTCGGCCATAAAAAGAATGACCCCTTGCCATTTGCAGCAGCATGGATAGACTTGGATGGCATTATGCTAAGTGAAGTAAGGCAGACAGAGAAAGACAAATACTGTATGATATCACTTATACGTGGACTCTAAAAAATACAACAAACTGGCAAACGTTAATTAAAAAAACTCATAAAATACAATTCCAAAAGCTTGATGCTTCTTAGACACACTTGCCAAGTTACAATTTCAACCACTGCTCTCTACTAATTGCAGCCCACTCCCCAAATTCTTATATCAAAGTTCCCCTGGTCTGAATCCAGAATAGTGGTCCACAGACACATGATACTAAGCCTACCGTTCATAAGATATTTTAGGTTCTCCCTCTTGGACTTTCCATCATCCAGACTAGAACTTCTGGAGTCCTCTGGTTCTTACCCATGCTCACTCACCAAATCCATTCCTTCCTTTCCCTCTTTTCAATTTAACTAATTCTCCCTCTCTCTTACGTTAGGCACTCAATAGCTCATACCCTTACTTCTAAGATAATCTCCTTTCTTGATTTTTTAAACAGCTTTCTTCCCAGGTACTTTGAGTTAATTTCTCCTCACTTCAATCTTGGCTTCCCACTGCAATGTGAATTACTTTTCAAAAACACACTGTGGGGTGGTACTGGAAAGCAAAGATGTGTATTTGAGCCCTGAACATATTACTGGACAATCCTGAGCAGGCCTCCTGCTCTCTTATTCTGTTTCTCTGGTGATGCTTTACCTACATTACAGGCTCACTGTGCATATTAATTAAGATTACAATTATGAAAGTGTTTTGTAAACGACAAAGTTTTATATAAATACAAATAGAAGGTGACATTTTTATCCAGCAGCCAATTAACTTTCCTGGCTGTGCTGGTCTCTAGCAATTAGAACACTCAACTGGGCACTGTTCAACTTCAGTGTGGCACCTAAAATGAGGCAGGAAGAGCTCTGCACTGTGTTAAATGTAACACTGCTTGTTAAATTGAAATGAAGTGAAAAAAGGGATTTTGACATTCATTTCTCCCTACATGTTTGAAGGAAGCAAAATTGCGCTTCTCGTTAATATAGTTTAGAACTTCTTAAGTTTCAGGCACTACTAATGATCAAAATGTTATTTATATCAATCTTTGATTTTTTAAAAATTTCCCAAGTCATATGATACAAAATAAGTGAAGGGGGAATAAAGAAGCAAAAAAGACATGACTGAAAAATAGTATTGTTTCCAAATGTCATCTACACACACACACACACACACACACACACATGCACACACACACGCACACATACCACACACACACACCACTCTAGTGTTAAAGAAAAACCTCCTGGAAACAAGATAAAAATGGTTTAGTTTTACAGTTTGCAGCATTATTAATGGAAACAAGTGGGCCCACTTCCAAATGAAGCCAACTTTTGAGGTATTATATTTGCTCTTCTAAAATGATCTGAATACAGTATTCACTGTGTAGTCTAATCGCAAAGGTAATGGAGCTGAATATGTATAAATAAAATAAGGAAGCCTGTCTTCCAATCCTGCTCCACAGGGAGAGTCAAAAATTTCAGTCTTTTCCTGTAACTCAGTTGATGTCTTATCTCTCCCTTATCATAATCCTTACCATAATTGAAAATAGTAAAGGTTATTAATTTTTTTAAAAGCTTTGATGGGCTACAAACCTGACCACTGGAGTGTGATTTAATTTACATATTTCATTTCAAAACATTTTAAAATTCAAATTTAAATGCTCAGAAGTTAATATGGTTACGACTTTCTACTGACATCTGAGGAAAGGCTAAGATTGTTAATGGTGTATAACTGTTACTGTATGTTGACAGTTAGATGTCATTTTAAGCAAGAAATGCAAGTGGTATCTTAAATCAAATTACTCTAAATATCTTTGCTAGAGTGCAATGCACGTGAATATGACTCCCTCCAAAAAGTATGCCCTAGGTTGACATATAGGAGTCCAGAATTTATTATTTTTCACCTGGGAAGCCCTACACAGGTTTAAGCAGTCTTAACCCTATCCACTCAGCCTGCAGTATCTGCAGTTTCATTTGTCTACCCCAAAAGATAAAATTCAATAAAAGTAAGGTGGAATATACTGTAGTATTAATAGCCAACTGTATTTATATTTAGTTTAGACATTGCTCCTTAAAACAAAAGAAAGCATGTTTTGAAGCAACGATTAACAAAAAGTATATACTCTCTCCTCTGCCCAGGCATGTGCACAAAAAATTAACTTACAATGAATGCACAGCAGTGGAATATAGATTTCTTTAGCAAGTTTTGTATTCCCAGCTTCTTGGTAAACCCATTGTTTAAAGTCTTTCTAATCAAATTTTTCTTAGTGCGTGATATTCTCATATGGTAGGGTCCATGGAGACATCTAATCTGTCATCTGGAAGGCTTTCATTAGAGACTGCCGGGCACATTTCTATCTCTGATCATTTGGCTGTTGTAAGTTTTATAGATCTCTTTGGTTTTAATATCATCTTGCATCTGGAGGGCATTCTGCTTTCTGCCTCTCTGATCTGATTGCCACACCTGACAGCCTCCTTCCATCTGGTGCCCACTCCCACCCTCCCTACCGATGGTCTTTGCTTGGCTTCTTTTTATCCCTGGGGTTGGTTTCTTTTAGGGAAAATTCTTTGTCATCAAGTAGAACTTATTTTCTGAGGTATTGACCTACTGGGCATAGCATAGATATTCCATCCATCATAGTTAAAGAAATAAATACAATCACAAAATGAAGTTTTATGCAGCTATGACCAATCTGGCTTACTAAGAATTTCTAATGATTTGAGAAAATTCTTAAGATATGTGGTTATTAAAAAAATTCAAAGTTATATGCAGGTGTATGTAATATGTAATACATAATACATGTTACCTAACATATACTACATAATAAAATACATTGTGTGTGTGCATGTGCGTGTGTGTGCGTGTGTGTGTGTGTGTGTGTGTGTGTGTGTGTGTGTGTGTGTGTGTG